>NW_019397378.1:0-74356 GCF_000591075.1 Eurytemora carolleeae
ACTTTGTTTTCCTGAATAGATTTGTTGTAAATAAGCGACAGAGGTTTGGAAATTTGATCACATACAGATTGAAGGAGAGGAACTGTAAACCCATCCACTCCTGGAGTTGGTGATGGTTTCATCTTCTTAATTTTGGCTTTGATCAATTCAGGAGTAAATGTAACATTGTCGAGGGTTGAGGTGCAGGGAAGTCTATTCATTATGGGTATGTTTTGTATATCTTCTTTAGTGTACACAGTACTGAAGGACTTGTTCAGGATTTCAGCCATATCAATACTTTCAGAAATGACTTGGCCCTGATCATTAATCAGTGGTCCAACTCCTGATTTGTCTTTTGATCTTGATTTAACATAAGAGTTAAAAGCTCTGCTGTTCCTGCTATTATTTGCTAATTTTTTTTCAAGATTTCTTTTTGCATTTCTGATAGAATTTTGTACTTGTTTTTCGCATTTCTTGTACTCTATATAAGTTTCATTGTCTCTGTGCATCTTGTAACTTTTCCAAAGTCTCCTTTTTTTGTTAATGTTTCTTAGGATAGTTCTAGTCATCCATCTTGGTTTTGAGTTGGATTTCTTGGTTTGTTTTGGTATAAAGGTGTTGACCAGAGTATTAAGCTTATCTTTAAATATATTCCAGGATCCATAGGTATCACATCCATCAAACTCTATGTTCCAATCTACTTGAGCAAGGTCCCGGTTAATAGCATTATAATCACCCTTATTCCATTTGAAGTAGGTCTCATGATTATGGGTTTCATTACATTTGAACAATAACTCAAAATAAATCAGGCAATGGTCGCTTTTTCCTAGTCTTCCAATCTCTTCTACATTAATGAGTTTTTCTGGGATATTAGTAAGGATAAGGTCTAAAATGTTTCCTTTAATGTGAGTAGAGAATTCAATTACCTGTTCCAATAGCATGTCTTGTGCAGCCTCTACAAAGCTAGCACTCTTTTGATCTGAGGTTAGATTTTTCCAGTTTATATTTGGGTAATTGAAGTCACCAATTATTACAGTGTTGGGTTTAATTAGCTTCAGAAGTTCACATAGTTTTTCATTGTTGATATCCAAAGAATTTGGAGATCTATAGATACATAATAGATTGATTTCACTATCAGCAGACTTTACGGTAAAATAACAATATTGGTTAAATGTTGAGTTTGGTTGGTTATGAGATAAAATAGTGAGTCCATTTCTTACATATATGAGTATACCACCACCCCTTCCACCATTGGTGTCACTGCGGTCTATTCTCAGGGTAGGATCTATAAAGTATCCAGGTATGTTGAGCAGGGTGTTAGTTATAGAAGGATTGCACCAGGTTTCAGTCAAAATAATAAGATCAGGTTTTATTTCATATGCAACACCCTGGAGTTCATTAATTTTATTCTGTAGACTTTGAGCATTGGTGTAGGCAATCTTTAATGTCTGGTCCTCTGGGATGGAATTTCTTCCTCCAAGTTGTCTGTTTCTTTCCGTTTCCGTGACTCGGTTCTGGAAGCTTGATATGTGTTCGTGGTCTTTACTCGCCCTCGTCCTCTGCCACCCCGGGTAGGTTGGGTATGAGGTTGGTGAGATTCCTTCAGTCTTGGAAGTTTTAGAAGTCTCTTCTCTCCTTTTGGTCCAACCAGCCTCCATTCGTAGTTTAAAGATTCCTCTTTATCCATGTTGCTATTTCTAACTTCAGCTTCTTTCCACATGTCTGATTCTTCTGATCTTTGTTGCTTTGTCAAATCTGGGACAATACCAATGTTTGAGTAGTCAGGATTATTACGAAGTTGTCTAGCTTCTGATAACATCTTGTCCCTGGTTGCGGCAGCATTTTCTCTAAAACCAACCAGGAGTGGTCGGGGGGTATCAGAGTCATTTCTTGGTCCAATTCTGGCTGAGAATTTTATATCTTTGTCTGCATCAATCCTCAGACCTAACACATTTCCTATCTTTGAAATTGTTGTGAGGTCTTCCATTTTTCTATCTTTCCCATTCTTGATGCTATCATCAGGTTCTGTAACATTGTGCATTACTATATTCATTTTTTTAGCATTTCTCTCTGCCAATTCAGCAAATATTTCCTTCTTAGTTGCTATGAGATCCTTGGTTTTATCTTCCTTGAGTTTAGACACATCTTTCTTGACACAATCAACATCCTTGGTCACATCCCCCACAGTGTCTTCAACTGTGGTTACTCTATCTTCCATTGCATCAAGCTTTGCATATAATGTGGTAACCTCTTTCATGAGCTTAGTACGAACCACTATGCAGGTTTCGCATGTCCAGGTGGCTCCTGATTCCTGGGATAGAAGAACAGCCAGGTAATCTTTACTTATTTTCACACAGTCAGGGTGGGCCCAGAATTCACATACAGTGCACTGTATGGAAACCTGTCGGTTTGTGATGTGTACCCCACATCCCCTACAGGGGTAATTTGCCTTGTTTGTTGGGGGCATTTCTATAAGATTGGTTAAATTTAACCCAAAGTATTACACGTAGTTAGGAGAAGAACGATAAAATAAAATAACTTAGTGCCTCCCCTGTGGAACTAGTGAGTATTCCGATGGGGTGCCCTCACGGACCTCTTGGTACTAAGTTATATACTAAACAATGATGAACTAAACTGAGTGGGTTTTCTGATTTTTTTTTGATTTTTTTATGATTTTTTTTGATTTTTTTTTTATGATTTTTTTGATTTTTTATGATTTTTTTTCTTTTTTTTTCTTTTTTTCTTTCTTTTATATTTTTTTTCTTTCTTTTTTTTCTTCTTTTTATCTTTTTTTTCTGTTTTTTTTTTTTTCTTTCTTTTTCTTTTACTTATTTATTTATTCCTTATTTTTTTTTTTTAACCTTCTTTTGGTGAACAGAAATTTATCTGTCACCTGCTCAGTACAAAGACTGTTCATGCAAAATTATCCGGGGATAATAGTACACTCACAGACTACCCAGTATAAAATTATCCGGGGATAATAAGATACTGGTAGGAACTAGTTTTGGATAGTTTTTTTTTTTTTTTTTTGATAATATATCCCTGACCTCGTTTCAACTTAAAATGAAGGGTGTACCGAGTAATATTTTAAGGCTAGAAGATAGTTGTGATTTTACTTAAGAGTGAATGATACTTTGGGTACACCCAATCCTGAGGAGGTAAAAAGTCCTGGCCACCGATACTAGGTCAGGACTTATTCAGAACAGACACCCTCAAGTTCTCTGTCAGTCTAGATAAGAAAAAAAGGCGGCAGTATCTCTTTAAGTCTTCAGCAAATTAAAGTAAATATAGGACTAAGTGTCCAGAAAAGAAAAGAAATCACTTCTATGTATTCACTAAATGTTTGTTCATAGGGTAGCCATTTTAAACACTGCCATTTTCATCACTGCCATTTTTAATTGTACAATGTTTTCAGTTTTAATTAGAGGGAGAGACTGCAACTCCTTACAATACTTTCACTTTTATTGTTCAAGTTGTTTTAAATCAAGGATGTAGACACAGCCACAATATGCTTGGTTCACTTCCAAAGGGGAAAACTAAAGCTGGTGCACGCTGGCACCCTGGACTGCCATTTTTTTCTGAAACCTCTTCTAGAAGTGAATCAAGCAATATAAGCCCGGTCGTTTTGTAAACCTAATTTTAAAAGTATGATTTAATAAAAACCAGAGTCCTGGCATTTCAAAAATGTGGTCAGCCATTTTTTACTTTGAATAATACCGGAGTTGAATTCAGATTTCGACAATTTTGGTTTTATTTAATATAATAAAAAAAACCTGAACGAAATTCTGAATAAAATCCTAATATTTAAATATGAATCCTAAACAAAATTCACACTCGGATACACACAAAGTGGCTTTAGTTCGACCCATGAGCTCTCAAACCTGCAAGACATTATACTTTGACTTATTATTATTAGTATTACCAATCAACCTACAGTCAAAATATCATGTCCTATAGGCAGGCCCAATGTTAATAGTAATAATAATACAGTTTCATAGCGATGGAATTCCAAAATCACTAGGCTATTAGGTCGCTTCGCCCCCATCATCTGACTATTTTTAACTGTTGCTCAATCTCTTAGCATTTTTTCTTAAATGAAACAATTTTTTTTGTGGATTTACAATTTTTTTAGTGAATTTACCATTTTTTTGTGCATTTTAATTTTTTGGAGACATTTCATTGTAATTCTGAGCATCCATAAACCTTCCCTGGTGGCATGTGAGGCCCCACACAAAATTTTGGGCCTGATCGGTTAAGCTGTTTTGACGTTTATTGGACACAAACAGACAACAGACAAGCAAAGTGAAAAATAAATTGTGGTTTGAATTTGTTTATTACAATTTTGTTGATATTAAGGAATGAGTGATATCCCTGATCTGTTTGATATCGGATTGAGTAAGGAGACTCTGAGAAGATTTATTGGACTCAAATCTACCGTTAATCCTGACCCAGAATTTGGAACTTCTAAGACATTGAATATCGTCGTTGATTCTAAGACTACTGAATATGAGGTAGGGGACATAAATATGTGACATCTTATGACACATTTTTGGTCTTCTGGGATACCCACAAAGGATACGACTGTAAAGACGACCTGAAACTCTGTAACTATGACGTTTCTGTCGTTAAATCATGTCATAAATGTCTTTTAATGGTCTTTAATTGATTGTTAAATACAGTTGCAGGGAATCCTAAATATAGAGAAACAGACAGTGTTAATTCCGTCCAGTTGTCTCTTGAAGTCTCATCCTTTAGGGGTAACCCTGAATTTGCTTTCCAATTCATGTAATTTCAAATACCAATAGCGGAGGGGCTTGTGTTTTGTGAAGTGCGTCTGGGGAACCAAATTTAATGAATAGCGAGAAGTTGTTTCAATCCGTAGACATAGTTGAACCACTCCTTTTTTGTGCCGCAGGTTTATGTTGAAGGAAGTGGTTCAATTAAAGTTATATGTTACTTACTTGATACTTAAGAGGTAAAAGCGTTACATACGGGTTACTTACTTGATACTTAACAGGTAATTCTCCGTCTTCCATCCATGAATGTCGAGAATACCTTGATTCTCCGTCTTCCATCCATGAATGTCGAGAATATCTTGATTCTCCGTCTTCCATCCAGGAATGTCGAGAATATCTTGATTCTCCGTCTTCCATCCATGAATGTCGAGAATATCTTGATTCTCCGTCTTCCATCCATGAATGTCGAGAATATCTTGATTCTCCGTCTTCCATCCAGGAATGTCGAGAATATCTTGATTCTCCGTCTTCCATCCAGGAATGTCGAGAATATCTTGATTTCTTCAAATGTGGTCTTATGTATTAAAGATACTTCAGTTTTTCTCATATTAGCAGCCACTCCATTCTCATTGATTCTTATCATACAGTTGTTTTACACTATAGTGGATTTTTTGGCATGTTTAGATTAGGACTATCTTGATTTAATTTTGTGAATTACTCTCTCTCTCACAAAAAAAAATTAAAAACCAGTATTCTTGTCAACATTGTCAAATCCATTGGCAATCGGGAGGGAGGAGGGGGGGGGGGCTGGATGTAGATTTTTTTTGGTTTTTTAATCGTTATATTGTTGGATAAGATTCAAGAAAACAACTCTTTCCTTAGGTTAGAAAATGAAGTTTGGTACTTGCGCTTTCTGAAATATTAATTATAGGGTGAGGAGAATAAAAAGGTTCCTGAGATCGAGGATAGTTTATGCCTAGAACCCCCTGCAGCTGCTGGTTCGAATGAAATTAGTTTTTTTTTGCCATTACCAATACTACATTCAAGTGCATTCAATATTACTCAGGATACAAGGTTAGCATATTCCCCCTCTTCCCAACCCCCCTTCCTCCTTCCTCCGCCCCATTCCTAAAAAATATTTTTTCAATAATTTTCAGATTTTTTTGCACGTCAGAACGTATTTTTGTGAGAAAAGTTCAAAGAAAGGTTTTCCTTCTAAAAGTTTCTTTTTGAAATAAAGTCTTGTCCTTTTTTTTAAGCATAAAGTCCTTCCCCCCTCTTCTCCTTATTATCATACTTTATTATACTTAATATCATATTCACAAATAATTATTTTACTGCTTTGCATCAAGCATTTAGTACTGAGAGGAAGGTTTCCATCATCGGATGTTGGTGTAACAATATGAATATTAAGTTGTTTATATAACTTTTATTTTTTTTTACCCCACGACACCCAGGGCATTGAAAGTTATTCGTTTAAACGTCTACTCCTGGTTTTTTTAAATTCAATCTTATTTTTCATTTTGAAAAATCATTTAATTACAACCTTTCTCATGTTTAATATCTTCAAATTATTCAATGACTTAAAAATTATTAATTTAAGTTTTAATAGTAAGCATTGCTGTAATAAATTAGTAGTAGTAAAAGTAGAGGGGGGGGGGGGTAAAGGAAAAATGATTATTAAAGAAAATGTCTACTTTAAAACTAGTTTTTGAAAAAATGAAGCGTTAGATAGAATTTAGAGGTATTTTTATTTAGTGGAAGTCCTGTATTTGCTTCCAGAAGGGAGAAACCTAGGTAATTATTATACTTTTTTAAGATCAGTAAAGGTGGAGATATATTTTTTCATTTTTTCAATACCGGTCATAAATGCTGATTAAACCTTTCCTTTAAGAGTTAATCCTATCATAGAGCACTAATCCGTTCCTAAAATTAGAGACCAATAAGAGGTATATTGGTTCATTACAAAATCAAGGGATTTAAAAACCATTCGATATATTATGCACAAATTAAAATAATTGTCTATTTTAGCAGAATTGAAAATTTCCGTCGTGGATATCAATTATTATAAATGGTGTTACAGTTTTTATTTTCTCCAGGAAAGAAACGAACTTTGAGCTCTCTCCACTTCACAGACAAGTCATTCCACCCAACTTAGGTTAGAAGACTTAAAAGGACTGTAAATGTAATTTCAAGTGACCCTCTATGTAAAAAGGGGAACGTCCGAATCACAACGATATCCTGAAAAACCTTGTCTGATTAAAGAATGATTCATAAATCTTTAATTTTGTGTTTGAAAACTGATTATTTTCATTGGTGGAATCTCTTTAAAAGAAACTTGCGCATTTCGCGTTTATGAAACAATGAAACTTTAACAGAATTGAGCACTTTTCATGGTAGAAAAACGAGATTTTCTTCCATATTTTTGATCAGTCAATAGTTTTAGGGTATCACTGTGAATCAGGCATGTCGTTCTTTAAATGGCGGACCACTTAAAATTACAATGAACAGGGTTATTATTATTTATTATTTATATTATTTATCAACAAAATAAATACCCCTAGTTTGCTGAAATAGCAACAAAATCTTATTAATCTGTGTTTAATTAATTGATTTTAAAAGTTTAATTTGGTTGTTTATTTATTTTATATCGTGTTTAAATTCAAATATTGCTTTCTTTATATCTCAAGTTGAATGGTCATTTATATCATCCTAAGGTTTCTGTATTAAAGTATAAAATAAAGGGAATTTTAAATAATTTAATAGAAACATTGGAAAAAAACATTAATATTTGTCTGTTTAAGTTTAAAGATCAAGTTTGTAAATTAAAAATATTCAAATTTATATAGATTTTAGATTGAGCTACTTTATCAAAATTATCAAATCACGTGTTGCCTAGGATGTCTTTTAGTACGCAGATATTCTTTATTCAAATAAGAATGCCAATTTTTTTTTTGGAGAAAATGTCAGGGGTGTAAATTTTCTCGGAAAGGGGATGGTGGAGTTGGCATGTTTGGTGTAGAAGTTCTACATTTGCTGAATTGATTTTCATTTTTCTCATATGAAAAATATACACCCCTGCCAAATGTTTAAATTTAGGACAAGAGCAGAGTCCTGAAACCCCTGTACTCCAATCTGTAAATATAAAAGAGAACCTGACGACTAAGGTAAATAAACATTTTTAATCATTTATGACAAATCGACATCAATCGTTTAAATAATTGATTTGCAGATTTATTGATATTTAATTTGATTAAGTTTCATTTTCTAATTTATTATTCAATTAAGAACTAATTTGACTAAAGATCACTTTTATTTTATATTGTTTTTCTTGACATTTTTTGCAATAATATTTTCTTCCCTAGCTTGTGAAAAATTAATTTTGAAAAAAGAAAGAAATATAACAGAAGTTATAGTGGTTTGTTTTATGCCTTTATTTATTTCTTTCGGAGTCAAAATTTGGCATTGTGTAAAATCAAGAAATGTTCTCAAAATTGTCAATTCTAAGCTTCTCTTTCTATTTTCCAAATTTGGACCCTGAAACGCAAACTTTAACAGAATACAGTTCTATAATCTTGAAAGTTGAATTGTTTAAGAAGAAATAAAAACAAAACAAAAAACATGAACAGTAATTCTGAAATTAGGCTGCGGAAAAATCAGTAATGAGAGTTTCCTCCCCCCGACTTGAGACTAAATATTTACAGGTGAACATAACTTCAATTCTTTTTAATAACTCAATATTTGGTTTGGTTGGATTAAATTAAAGTTTCCTCCCCCCTTCTTGAGACTAAATATTTACAGGTGAACAAATAACTTCAATTCTGTTTACTAACTCAATAATTGGTTTGGTTGGATAAAATTAAAGGGACTGTAAGCGTAAATTCAAGTGACCCTCCATGCAAAGATGGCAACGCTAGATTCACAACGGTTCCCCTTTAAACCTATTAAAAATATGTAAGATATTTCCTTTTTTGAGGTTTAATTCCTATAATTTCTATGAGTTTTCCTGCAGTAGAAATGCGACAGCCCCTTCTGTAGGGACAGCCTAACTGAAGATGATCAGTGTTCAAAATTATAAATACGGATTTATAGTTCATACTTGATCAGACAAAGCTTTTAAGAGCATTGTTGTGAATCGGACATCACTTTCTTTGCACGGACGTTTAATTAAAATAACGCTTACAGTCCCTTTAAAATATGTCATATTTTAGAAAGCTGAACCGGAACCTCTTGTTACCCCGGAACTGCAAGCTTTGAAGATAGGTAATTGTTTATTTATATTTACAGACATTGTCTGTCTGTTTTTTTGATAATAAAATTTGGAACAGGTGAACTTTTTATCTAATAAAAGTCGACATGTTTTTTTCATTCTGCAAAATTTTTTGTTTATTGGAAAATGATGATAGAAGAATAGTGACTTATAAAACAAAAGATAGGTAGTGGGTACGCCTAGTCTAAATAAAAAAGGATAATATTGTCATTTGTTTCTCTTCTGAAAATTATTAATTCTGTCATTTTTCTTCCTGTGCAAAAAAACTGCAGAACTACAATTGAAAATTATCACTTTTTAGTTGACATTATATCAGTCATCCTTTAACTGATAAAGATGTAAAGGAAGTTTAAAGGAACAGTTTTATTACAAAGCACTTTTAAAAACACAGGGGCGTACGAGAGCATTTATGTAGGGAATGGGGGGGCACATTTTGCGCGCAAAATTTTTTTTAAGTGACCCTTCTTAAAAACCCAAACTTAGATACAATATTGATACCTTTGACAATATATTACAAATAAATTATTTATGTGTGCCCCCCCCCCCTGGTACGCCCCTGTAAATACACCTGATTATTTGGGACAATTCGGGCTCAATTTCTTTCAGTGGTTTCTGTAAACAAGTTTTATTTCAGGAAGTGTAGAAACCCCTGAAACACCTGTTCTTGAAACCATCAATATTAGAGACTATCTTAAGAAGAAGGTAAACTCTTGGATATCAAGATAAGTGCTTAATCATGATCTTGTTTATTTGTAAATTAATCTAATTTTTCGATATCCCACACGGTTGCGTACCCCGGAGAAATAACTGAAAAGACATTTAGGACAACTACAACCCGTCTATCCCAGTCACTCCCTTTAATAAAGATCATGATGATTTGAAAGGAAATTTGATCCTCTGATATTGAACATAAAAACTAAAATACCAGTGGTAAAGAACTTGGAAAATATACGCACAGGATTTTTATTATTATCATTATTGTCATTCAACCAACAGTCAATGTATCATGTCCTGTAGGGTATGTTACGTTGAGCTCCAGGGTTGAGCTCCAGGGTTGAGTTCCAAGGTTGAGTTCCAAGGTTGAGCTCCAGGGTTGAACTCCAGAGTTCAGCTCCAGGGTTGAGCTCCAGAGTTCAGCTCCAGGGTTGAGCTCCAGGATTGAGCTCCAGGGTTGAGCTCCAGGGTTGAGCTCCAAGCTTGAGCTCCAGGGTTGAGCTCCTCGCCACTCCCCCAAGTCAGCTTGGGTTTGTGAATCATATCTGACTTGAATGTTTTTTAGGATTTATTAGGTCAAATAAGTCAGGAGACAGTAAATTGCCGTTGATTGGGATTTTAATGAATTTTAAAACGGGGTTTTAGAAAAAAAATATATTCGTCTGTTTTGTCAAAATAAATGTTTCTCAGGAGCAAGAACTTAGAGCTAGCAACACTCCAGAAAAACAAAATGATAAGAAAGGTAATATTTCAAATATCTTATTTATTTTATGGCCCAGGATGTCAGTTAGGATAAATCAATTTTCTTAAATTTTCAACAAAAAAATCATTGAAAAAACAGTGCTTAGGATCTGGATCGTTATGTGTAAAAAATCGAAAAAAGATAAATTTTTTATTAAACTTTTATCGTTTAAAAAATTAATCAAATCTTAAAGATATGTTCAAGGCCTGAAACTGTTTCCGGTTTTGGATCCGGATCCGGATCTTAAGCGCTGGAAAATGGAAAATGTGCTTAATATAAAAATTTGTTTAAAAAATACGGCAATGCTCGTATACGAGGCAGTTAATTGATTTTAAAATCTTTACTATGAAGACAGGAACAAAGCTCCCTGGCAGTTTAGAAAAAATTATATTCCATTGCTATGATCCAAAAATACGTGAAAACTAATAAAATCATGACTTTCTTATGCCGAAGAATTGTACTAAATATTTTTGAGATTTTTTTTTTGGCCGGCCAAAGCTACCCGATTGGACTAGGCTACGCTTCCTTGAAAGTATCAAAACATTTGTTTAGATCTTGGCATCCCTTTATCTCCTGAAACCCCTGTTCTACAAACTATCAATCTCAGAGAATATTTTAACAAAAAGGTAACTCAATGATGAGATAATTTAATTGATTGATGGAAAGACACTAGTTGCGGATGGGATGGGGGGGGGGGAAGGTTAAGAGCGACAACCCGATGGTGGTATGGGTTCTCCATCTAAGGGGGGGGGGACTAATGGGTTGCATAATTGGCCGCTTTATGATATTCAGTTAATAGGGTGGTTTTACAGAGAGGGTGTACTGTATATTATGGAAGAAGGGGGGGGGGGGTGTAAGCTGGACACTAAATTGTTAGTCCCCCTTTATTTAACACTTCACCATATACCATAAAAATGAATTTTGTATTCCTAGTATGTTCGAAATATACTTTTTTTGGATTGGGACTTTTTTTAAGAATATAAACATATTAATCTAGGCGGTTGGGCCAATAGAGAGACAAGGAGATCAGTACTCTTCTCCCCAGTCCTTGAATAGCAATAGCGAACCGGTAAAATGCTATTGTGAATTTTTCTTGATGTGGATTTTGGGTTATGAAAATATACTAAACCTACGCTTTTTAAATCTGTTGAAATATATGTTTTTCATAACATTTTATTTAAGGAAGGAAGCCGATCTTGTTTCTGCAGATAAAGTAAAGTTAAACTATTAAACAATCCTTGTAGTTTACGGTGACTAGGATTTTGATTCCTATGTTTTAAAGGGAGTGTTCGCGAAACAATAGTCATCGATTATTTTGCGACGAATTCGTAAATAGTTGATATTTCATAATATTTTGTATTTTTCATGATCTGAGAGTTACTTTTGAAAACATTTATTCCTGTCTCGAGGATTTTTGATAATGAAGACATTTTCATATTTTCCAGGAATGTTCGAAAATTCAGCGCCAGCGAAAATTATTTTAAAAAACCAAATCAAAAATATTATGAAATATTAATTATATACGAATGCGTCGAAAAATAATCGATGACTACTGTTTGTAATATCTGAATGATTTGTTTGGAATTAAATTGATTTGTTTACGATCCGAGTTGAATGTTGCATCTTTCCGAATTTGTATGGACGCTGCGTTCTTCGGTGTGAGCCGTTTTTAACAAATTTCTCCTTATAGACGCAGCAAAAAGAAGTTAAGATTAGTAGCGATCAAAAGCGCTTTTTTATCGCAATAAGCCTATACCCCCTTTCATTTTTCGCGAACACTCCCTTTAAGTTGGCTACTTGATCTGAGAACAGTCCCGAAGAGCCATCCTTAAAGTTTCTTGTGTCTTGTGTCTTCAAACTGAAATAAAAAAATATGGCCGGATTTAGTGTGTGCAGTATTACACACTGCAGCGTGTTTTTAATTTTGAAGTCTAGTTATTATTACTCATGTAAAAGTAGAGGTTTTTTATAGCTCATATGGTTTTTTTTATTAACTTGTTTCATTTTATTAATCATAAAAACGTTAAGGATATATTCGGAATATAAGAGCTAGACAGTTCATGCTCTGATTATTTTGTAATTGAGAGAATCAAACTGGTTTTTTTCTGCTCTTCAAAACTCAAATAATATTTTTTTCACATTTCCTAGCTCATCCCTTGAGAATTCTTATTTTTTTATCTTCTAGGGATTCAAGTCCGGAAGTACAGCTACATCAGACCCAGAGAGGAAGTGTAGAAACCCCTGAAACACCTGTTCTTGAAACCATCAATATTAGAGACTATCTTAAGAAGAAGGTAAACTCTTGGATATCAAGNCCCCCCATTGCAGCCCACGGTGTCTCAAAAGACATAACCTAACCTTTGGTTAGTTGTCACTTGGGAAGTCGCCCTTGGGAAAACACCTGACCCACGGCCCTTGTACTTCTCAAAAAAATCAAAACGTTCCAATCATTGGATTAATCCGAGGTAGCTCAAAGCTGTTCTTGAGGTACAGAATGATCTAAGGTTTAAAGGGACTGTTAGCGTATTTTAAACTGACCATCCATTTGGAGATGGCAGTAACTGATCTGATTCACAACGATACCCTTATAACCTTTGTCTAGTAAATGTGGAAGGTATTGTTCTCGATTTAAAAGTGTTTAATTCTGATAATTTCTGAAAAAAATTTCTGCAGTAGAAATGCGCATGCCACTTTGCATAGAAACCACAATTGTAAATAATCAGTTTTCACAAATAAAAGTCATACTTTTAAAGGTACCGTTGTGAATCGGGCACTGCAATTTTTGCATGGAGGGTCGTATGAAATCACACTTAAAGTCCTTCAAAAATGAAGTTTCTAGCAAGAAGATTAATAATGGGTGTTTTTCTTTTTAACAATTTTTCTTTGATTCTATTTCTTGGTCTGATCTAGGATTTTTTTATCCAAGTTTGTTTTACCCTATCTTATAGTATTTAGCTTTAATCCGGGGTTGATTTTAGAGTTAATTTTCTTTTTAACTGAAACTGACTCATTTCATGCATATAAGTTTGTATTATATTGCAGTGTTGTTGGATTCCAGCATGCCAGAGACTCCAGAGCTCGCAACTGTAAATATTAGGGAGTACCTAGCTAAGAGACCTTTGTAGGGAGTACCTGACTAGGAGACCTATGTATGGAGTCCCTAGCATTAGCTAGCAGACCTATGTGGAAAGCACCTAACTAGCAGACCTATGTTGAAAACATCTAACTAGTAGCTATTCATTGAGTACCTTATGTTGTTTACCTGAATACACATAATGTTAAAATTGATAATTGAATATACAATAATAGATTTTATATGAAGTAAATCCGTTTATTTTCAGAGTAGAATGTTTTGAATAGTTTTTAAGTATTGAAAATAAATCTAAAAATGTCTGGACGGGATGAAGATGAGATGGAATTGCTGCGCTGCTTGAAAGGCCATGTCATTAAGGTGATCAGGACAAAATAAAAAAAAATGTAAAAATAAGAGGATAATTCAAATTGAAGTGGGATACATATTTTTGATATTAAGAAATTGTCTTATAAAATATTTTTATGAAATCTTTGAATTTGTAAGACAAAAATCATTTTCTTCATGATTTATTGATCTGTCTCTTTAATAAAAATTGTGTTTAGACCTACAAGAACTCCAAGTTTACGGATGTTACAATTAAATCTAAGGAACTGAGAATTCAGTCTGTTATTCAGTCAAAAATGTTCAACCAAACATTTTCGATAAGTATTTACTCAAAATATTTTTATTAACGTTAAAGGGATTAACCGGCAATGTATGGTGGTTTAACTGAATATATAGTATTTCATTCATGATTTTGAACCCAGTCGACTTTGCACTCAAACTCAGTAATTATACATTGTAGAAACGTTTTATACATCTAGAATGAATCCTAAAAAAATGTTCTACAATACTGCATACCCAGTTCAACCACCATACATTGCCGGTCACTCCCTTAAAGCATCAAACCGGGAAATTTAAAATGTCCACCGTAAATTGAGTCAATTCGTTTTTCTCCTACATTTTTTTCAAGATGAAAAGGAAAGTGCAAGAAAGGCAATTGTTTTCAAAATCGTTAATCTAAAAATCTGTTATAAATTTTGGTATTAATTTATTTAAATATAAATATGCCAATCTTTGACACTAACAGAAAAACAAACCAAAAAAGATCGTTTTCGTATCATTTCTCCATTTTTTAAAGTTTGATCAGGGTGTATATTTTTCCGAGCTATCTCCCTTCTCCCTTTTCTGAAAATAATGTTTGTGTCCATTTTAAGTATAAAGAAGGATGTATTAGCCTTTACATGTTCATTTTTGTTCCTTTTTCCCCCTAGACCCCCCCCCCCATTTAAAAATACCAAAATATTGGCTGAATATCCCATGCTGGAGTAGGATGGACTGGAGATAAAAGCGCACAAACTAGTTCTTTATGCGCAGAATGCCTGGTTTGCAAGGTATACACTAAAATCTTTAACAACCAGAAATAAAAACTTTTAAATGGATGGACTAATTTAGTTCAGCTCATTCTGTTCAATTACAAGTTTCCAGCTTTGGCCAGGGTTTAATTTTTAAGTAAATTTTCTGTTATAAATTTGAAACTTATTCACCATAATTAAACATTTAACGCGTAATTTTAAGTGACACTCCCTGCAAAGAGGGTAATACCTGATTTACAAAGGTACCCTTGAAACCTTTGTATGTTTAGAGATCTCTGTGTTTAATTAATCCGAAAACCTTGATCAGTCAAAGGTTTTCAGGGTACCGTTGTGAATCGGGCATTGCCATCTTACTTGGAGGCTTACTGTCCCTTTAAATACTAAGTAAATCGTCAAGATGTAATTTTGAATGACCCTCCTATGATAGAGTGGCAAATCTGATTCACAATGGTACCCTCCAAACAGATGAATGAGATATAATTAACTTTTTTACTTAAAATTTTAATTGCTTTTTAAAGTTATCAAAGTAACTTTCGGATTTGATTTCCAATGAAAAGTTAATAAATTGTCAGAATTAAACATATTCATCATTGTTACTTATACATTAGTTTAAAGGGTACCTTTGTAAATCAGACATGTCATCTTATAATTGGTTAGTCACTTGAAATTACGTATACAGTATCTTTAAATTTACATCAATTTTTCATTTTAAAATCCGAATCTTCAACTGAAGTTTACTTTCTCTTCTCCTTAGCAAACTGGGTACAGATGCGGATTCTAAGGAAATAGTGCTGGACGATTTCAGTGGAGATGTTGTGANAGTAGTTGTGGATTCTATATATTACAGGTTTGTAGCATAAAAACTAGATAAAGTAGTTGTGAATTCTATATATTGCAGGTTTGTAGCATAAAAACTAGATAAAGTAGTTGTGAATTCTATATATTGCAGGTTTGTAGAACATTGATATCAGGGGTAGATATACCCCAACCCACTTCCACACTTGAAATTGGGGAAAACGCAAGATTTGTAATGGATTGGAAAATTATTAATTATGGGTTAGAAGAATTAAAATTCAAGAAAGATGTTCTTTAGTTTACTAAATGTGTAAATTTTGATTGATTAATTTAGATTAATGACCCATAGTGGGTTTTCTTTTTTAATTTGCAAATTGTAAATGTCCCATTGTGTGCTCACTGTGCGAGTTTAGATTTTGAATTTAGATTAAAGTCCCCTAGTGCGCTCTCGGTGTTTATTTTTGAATTTGATCAATATTCTTTAATTTTATCACTGTGAGAATTTTTGACTTCAATTAAGATAACTATCCCCTAGTTAGCTCTCTGTGGATTTAAGATTAAAATTTTTGTAAATAAATTATCATTATTGTGCTCACGGTGTGAATTTTTGTGATTTGTTGAGATGTTTGTCTTCAAATATTTGCTCACTGTGCGAATATTAGCCCCTAGTCCGCCTACTGTATGAATTTTATATTTAGATTTGTATAGATAAATATCTCAGTCACTGCGTAATATGAGTTAATAATAAATGTTTCCTGTGCGAATATGATTTTAATTTAGACGAATGTCCCCAAGTTTGCTCACTGTGGAAAATGTTATGGATTTTTTGAAAGCGGGAGATCAGTTTTGTATTGATAGCATCAGGAATACATTCATTGATTATTCATTAACTCATTCATTCAGTTATCAATTCATTTATCATTCACCAATTCATTTATAATTCATTAATTCATAAGTCATCAATTCATTTGTTATAATCAATTTATCAATTCATTTATCAGTTCAATCAAATAAACTATTCATAAAAAAAGTATTATGATATGAATTTACTAATGCCAGGGATGAAGCCGCGGTCTTCATGATAAAGGTAAGGTTCTCTCAGTAAAATTAACGGAAGAGTTAACGAACGGAAGAGTTAACGAACGGCAAAAACCGTTAACATAACGGAGTAGCTTTTTAAAAAAAGATTAACGGTGGAAAACGAAAGCGGTACGGATTTTTTCAAACGGTAAATTTCGTTTTTTTCTGCTTGAAATTTCACTTAACTTGGAAAAAACTTGTTTTGATGTATTTAAATGTCGTTTTCTGAATAAAACATTTGGATTTTTTCCAGTCGTGAAAGAATCAGACCGCAGAAAAGGATAAATATAGTTTAACTTGACTTCAATTTGACAAACCTTTAACGCCGTTAATACTACATAAGACCGTTAACGGCTGCACTGTTTACGATTTATAACCGTTAAAATATTTTTTTCGGCACTTTTCGCCGTTAATACTAAAATAGACCGTCAACTGCTGTGCCGTTAACGATTGTTGAAAATTTAGATCGTTAACTAACGGTAATTAAAATACGGTAAATGCCGTTAAGTGAACGAACGTTCAGTTCTTACCTTTAAAATTAACGGCTATCTAAAATTTTTCTTTTTTAACTGTTGGAACTAACCGTTCACGAAACGGCTAGATCGTGCCCAGCCCTAGAAGAATACATGTTGCAAAAACGAAAATTATTATTGTACATTGAATTATGAATTATTTTACGCTAGCTAGAGAACCCAGCGTTGCCCAGGGTATTCGTCTTTAAAAATCAGTTTTCCTCTCCTGGGGAGGGGGAATTTAAAGATAAGGACCCCTGTGCCATGTCTTTGCGTCTTTGCTGTAAAAATCTGCAAGAAACGTAAACAGATAAACTGTTAGTAAAACTACGGCAACAGTTACAATATTCTGAATGTTTAGAACTTGAATGAGAGGTACGCCCTAGATATGCTGGTTCACCCAATATTCGCTGGTGCAATGACAGACACCGTCCTCAAGTTTATCGCAGGTACAATATTTTTCATATCTTTTTATTAAAACTAGCTTGGGAACCCAGCGTTGCTTGGATTTCCCCTTTGAAAGTAATCCCACTCAACTTGTAAGAACATTCCCGTGGTTTTATTCGAGTTCCCCAATCAAAATTTGAGGCGAATCGGTGAAGGGGTTTATTATAAGTTATTGTCAGACATACAAACAGAGATTACTACTTTACATATAAACTAGTTTGGGAACTCAGCGCGGCCCGGGTTACTAAAAGTTACTCCCGCTGTTTACCTGCACTTGAACGATTTTACCGGGAACTTAAATTTTCGCTATGAAAGTCGACCCACTTAACCTAGAATCTCAAAACCGAGCTAAGCCGAGTTCCCTAATCAAAATTTGAGGCAAATCAGTCCAGGAATTTCTGATGTATGATCGGACAAACAAACAAACAGACAAATAGAGATTACAACTATAAATATTTATAGATACATACTTTGGGTTAATGGTCATACTGCCTATCCTTATATTTTTCTCCTAGTTCAGATAAATATATCATAATTGAAAAGGATAAACGGTACCCTAAGTTTCCCTAATACTAGCTGTTTTGTATGAATTTAATTTTGATGCGGATCCGTATTCTGGATCCGCATTGGAAAATGGAAAACACTTATCTGGATACACTGGATACAAACTAAAGATTAAATTAGTCTTTAGATTTAAAAAAGATTAAGCGTTGATCTCAATATCCACAATTCTATAGTTTTCATCTCAGATTAATTGAACCATTCTGTTTTTGTAGAGAATTTCCAACAGTTCCTTTTGTCCGATACACTTAAGGAAAAACTTCTAAAGGAACTTACTGTGCCAAATATGGTGGATATTCTGTCTCATAAGGTAACTATTTCAGTCTATATTTATTGTGCTTATTCTGTCTCTACTCTCTGGTAGCTGTTTCAAAATATCTTTAGTGTCTATCTCAGACTATTATCTGCCTTAATTCTGTCTCTGGTAGCTGTTTCAAAATATCTTTAGTATCTATCTCAGACTATTATCTGCCTTAATTCTGTCTCTGGTAAATGTTTCAAAATATCTTAGAGAATACGATGGTATTGATAGAATTTTTATATTATGTGATGAAGATTAAGGGTTCGATAAGTACCCCTNTGAATATTCAGGGTTTATTGTTTTGTGATGAATATGAAGGGTTTGATGTTATCTGATGAATATCAAGTATTTGATGTTTAATGGAATGAATATTAACTATTTAAGGGTTTGATGTTATGGGATGAATCTGGAAGATATTTACTCGCTGTTGAGAGAGAAACACAATTATTCTTCTTTGTTCTACAATATATAACACAGGTAGAATTATAATTTTGGAAAAGATTACCGCCCCCCGATCCCATTGCTCCTCTGATATGGTTATGTTTTAAAGGGACTGTAAAGGAAAAAGGAAAGGGTATAGGATGAAACCTGAGAATCTCAGGCGTTAACGATACACATAAAACATCTATCTGATATTCCTGTCTCGAGAAATTGATTTAAACCCGTGCAAAATTTTACGAAAATAAAATTCATATATATGCAATTTGTATAAAAGTTGTAAAAGGTGTATAATCATAAAACATTTCTGTGGTTATCCCGAGTTTCTCAATAAAAATTTGAGGGAAATCGGTGAAGGGGTTCATGAGTTATGATCGGACATTCAGACAAACTGAGTTTACAAACTAACGTTATTTATTTGAATAAAGATAATTTTCAAAAAACTGTTCAAAAACATTGAGCTAGTTACATTAAGATTTTTGTTTTTTGTTTCTTCTAACCTGTACCAGTATTAGTATTATTTTTCCCCACCAGAGATTTTCAAATAAAATGTAGTTATTTAAAAATCTACCACTGAAAAATGCTTATAGGTTCCCTCAAATGAACTTTGCTCGGAAAGAGTTGAATGTCTGATTCATTATGGTACCCTTTGAACCTGGGACAAAGGAAAAACTATGGTTGAAAGGGACTATCAGCGTAATTTTAAGTAAACCTCCATCCAACGATGACGATGCCTGATTCACAACAGTACCCGAGAAACCTTTATCTGATCAATAATGTGGAAGATATTGTCGTGTTTCTTGGTTGCAAAGTGTTAAATTCTGATAATTATTATATGTTTTCCTGCAGTGGGATGTGTGCAAGGCAAGTAGGTAGAGAAACCACAATTGAAAATGATCAGTCTTTGAAATTATAAACATTGATATCTTGTTCATACTAGACCAGACAAAGCTTTTAAGGGTACCGTTGTAATCGGGCCTTGCCATCTTTGCATGGTGGGTCACTTGAAATTACGCATACAGCCCTTATTTCAATCCCAGCATAGTACAGTGATGGTTGGATTGCGATGTGGCCATAGGGCGTCCCTAAAAGTCTGATTGATTGATTGATTGATTGATTGAGTGGCTAGGAAAACTGATGGGTTAAATAATAAAAAGTGTGACATACTCCAGGACAAGGATGCGAGATTAGAAGAGCTGAGGTTACTGATGAGGAGTTTAAAGCTGGCACTTCTCGTCCCAAACAATATTCTCACCATTCAAGTCATCGCGGAGAAGCTAGAGGTTCAACCCGACCTGGTTTCAGGTTAGACCATTTTTTTTCTGAAAAATAATCTCTTCCCCCCCTCTTTTGAAAATACTAAGTATGTAATTTTATAGAGTTTTGTTGGCTGAATTGGGAAAAATAAATGATTTTTAGGTGGAAATAAATAAATTTTTGGTTTAAGATTTATGAAGAACTTGAAATTTTATTTCCTATATTTCTTTTTNCTATAAAATATAAATAATAAATATAAAATTTAAGTAAATATTTCAACTTTTTTATATTGATTTTTTATCCTTGGCTAGCCCTGACTGTAAAGTTAGGGAAATATAAGGGAGTATTGTTGACACACATTAATTCAGAGCTTTTTTAGAAAAGATCTCAGATATTGTAGAACCATTTAAGAATCTGAAGTCAAGTGAAAACCTTGCTTCTTTAACTCACAAGGATAGGAAGGTAAAGAGGAAATTATTAGGAGGGGGGGGGGGCTTGTGGATTAAATCATACATGTATTTACAGCAAGGGTATGTGTTAATAGGAGGTCTCAACCTATTTTGTCTGTTCGGGAAGATGGTAGGGAGAATTATTTTAGGATTTTTATAAATGTTTTTACAAGGTCTTAAATTATTTAAGGATAAAAGTAAAGCATCCTCGGATACGAAAAGTATAGCGGAATCATGCAGGTACATCAAATATAGATTAAATAAATTTAAATGTTTCAGAAACATCGCTTAAAAAAAATGCAAATTATCAATGCAATAGTTTAATTGGTTGATTGTAAAACATCAATGTTTTTATTGATTGTAAAACATCAATAGTTTTGATTGATTGTAAAATATTAATGGTTTTAATTGGTTGATTGTAAAACATCAATGGTTTTGATTCATTTTTTAATATTAATGATTTTGGTTGAATGAATGCAAGTCATCAATGGTTTGATTTATTGATTGCAAATTATCAATGTTTTTATTGATTAAGAAATGTCAATGGTTTAATTACTTTATTGTAAATCATTGATTGATTTGTATCTTGTAAGTATTAAGGATGAGGTTTGGAAGCATTCCTCATATATCAACATGTTCGGATCTTGTTCTTAAATTAGGAATTCAATTATTCTTTAATAAGCTTTCTCGCTAGAAAATAGCTATCATATGTTTCTTAAAAGACTATCATTTTTTTGTACAGAAATGTAGAAATTTTTTGTAAAATTTTGTGCATTTTTCTGTTTGAATGCTGGATATCTAAAATATTTACAAATCTTTGATTAATGATGGAATAGAAATATTTTAATATTTTAAAAATGTTAAATTTAAATTTTTCTTTAATCTTAATTTTCTGGCTTAAAACCATTATGATATTTTCTTTTTTCAATAGTTTAAATTGAGATTAGAACCCTGGTCCCAGATTAGCCAAACTAAGTTCCAGTTTGCTCCTTCTCAAACAACAAACAAGGTAGTTAACCAGTTTTCCAGTTTGCTCCTTCCCAAACAACAAACAAGGTAGTTACCAGTTTTCCAGTTTGCTACTTCTCAAACAACAAACAAGGTAGTTAACCAGTATTCTAGTTTTCTACTTCCCAAACAACAAACAAGGTAGTTAACCAGTATTCTAGTTTGCTACTTCTCAAACAACAAACGAGGTAGTTAAACAGTATTTTAGTTTGATACTTCCCAAACACCAAACAAGGTAGTTAACCAGTATTCTAGTTTTCTCCTTCCCAAACAACAAACAAGGTAGTTAACCAGTTTTCTAGTTTGCTACCTCCCAAAGAACAAACAAGGTAGTTAACCAGTATTCTAGTTTGATACTTCCCAAACAACAAGCAAGGTAGTTAACCAGTATTCTAGTCTGCTACTTCTCAAACAACAAACAAGTTAACTAACCAGTATTCTAGTTTGCTACTTCTCAAACAACAAACAAGGTAGTTAACCAGTATTCTAATTTGATACTTCCCAAACAACAAACAAGTTAACTAACCAGTATTCTAGTTTGCTACTTCTCAAGCAACAAACAAGTCAACTAACAAGTATTCTAGTTTGCTACTTCTCAAACAACAAACAAGTTAACTAACCAGTATTCTAGTTTGCTACTTCTCATACAACAAACAAGGTAGTTAATCAGTATTCTAGTTTGCTACTTTTCAAAAAACAAACAAGGTAGTAAAACAGTATTCCAGTTTGCTAATTTTCAAGCCACAAACAAGGTAATTAGCCAGTATTCCGGTTTGCTACGTCTCAAACAACAAACAAGTTAGCTGACCATCATTCCAGTTTGCTACTTTTCAAAAAACAAATAAGTTAGCTGACCAGTATTCTAGTTTGCTACTTCTCGAACAAAGCAGTTAAAGTTGATCTATCTTAATCTTTCTAGTAAATTCGAGTTTGCAACTTTGAAAAAACAAACAATAAAGTAAACTTACTGCGTTCTGTTTTGCTTTTTCTTTGGAAGGCTTTAAGTAGGTAGTACTTGTCAATATATTTACTTTTTTTGCAATTCAAAAATAGAAAAAGGTATTAACCTTCAAATATTGTATTTTACTTCAAATTGTATTTGATCATGTTTTACAATATTTATTTTAAGATGGCTGTGTGTAAAAAGAACATGAAGTCGATCACGGTATTCATCAAGAAAATGGACAAACAGACGAAAAAGGACACCGAGACAGTAGACACGGACAAGAATCAAGATAAAAAGGACGAAAAAGAAGAAAACAAGGACGCAGATAAAAGTGAGAAACCAGTGGAAGAAGAGAAGAAGAAAGATGAGAAAGTGAACGGAGAAGCAGAAAACTGTGAGAAGAAGAAAGATGAGAAAGGGAACGGAGAGAAGAAGAAAGATGAGAAGGGGAACGGAGAGAAGAAGAAAGATGAGAAAGGGAACGGAGAGAAGGAGAAAGAAGATGTTACTAATGAAACAAAGGATTCTGATGAGTTTAGGGTGTGCGGTGTATCTGTATCCGACGACGACGGAAGTTATGAAATAGGTAACCTTGCAATATTAGGGACTTCAAATCCTTTCCAGTGTTTTCATTTATTAATCATGTTTCGCCATAGAAATACTTATCAGATAGATCTGGATCCGGACTCCGCTTCAATGGATGGATTCCATATCCGGATTCATTTTAAAGGACTGATATTCCCGAATATGAAATTATTTGAAAAGGACGGATTTAAAATCCGGTTTCATTTAAGAAGACGGATTTAGAATCCGGATTCGGTTCTAAATGGTATGTACCTTATTTGTACCTCGTCTCATACTTCTCTTCCGTCTTATCTTTCAAAATTTCAGCAAAATCTGTGAAATGCCGTCCATCAGGTGGCTGATTTGACATGGAATGTTGTAATAAATGAAATATTGTAATACAAATCGCGAGGTCGCAAAGAAAAAAAAGCCTAAGATAATATATGCATAGCACACCGACACCATCATTGTTATGCTTAAGAATATCTGTGTTAGTGTCTGAGAAAATATAGGATTTGAAATTGCTGTTATTGCAAATTTCTATGTAAGATAATAGCTCGATAAAAAATGGTTCAAAGTAATTTAATGAGTGATTGATATTGAAATATGATTGATCTGTATTAAGCTAGATCCAAACTAAGACGTTTTCAAGTTGTATTACTATAGCAAAGACTCAAAACTCAAAAGTGAAAGCATTTGTTTAACTAAGCAAAGTATCAATTTTGTATTCAAGTTTGTTTTACAATTTATTGCAACACCTCTTGCTTGTTTTTCTTATAATAGTAAATAGTTCGAAATCTTTGATAAAGAATAAGTTAGGTATAGAGACATCCCATATTTCTTGTAAAACTAAAAAAACTTTAACTGATATATTAACGCCTGATTTTTCGATTCTCTCAAGAAATATTTTCAATTCCTTAAAAGGCAGACTTTGATTGTTTAAACTAAGGACATTTAATCCGCTAAAATTTCTAAAGTTTGATACGAAATTGTTTTAACTTGGGTATGTATTTCTAAGCTCAATGTTTGCAAAAAAAAACCATATTTGTTGGATCTAGATAATCATTATAATTAGGAGTATATTGCTCGTTTTTATCATTTTTCACATCTTCAAGATCATCGTGGTCGTTTTTGATTCAATTTAAAATTAATTAAGTTGTCGAATTACGCATGTAATCCACCAAAAAGTGTTTAAAGGAGATAAGATAGGAAGAGAATGGAATTGTGTAAGCGAGTGAGGAGACGGGAGTGTATTAATGATATTTAGGAGTTGTTGAAGGAGAAGGAGTGAGGAGCAGGGAGTACATACTAGAGGCTGGGGAGTATATCATTGAAATTGCTGCGTTGTACTCACAGGAATGTATTCAAAACAAACTTGAACATAAAAACATTTGCTTTTACTTTATGATTTATACGTTTTTTTAGTTTGTTGTTATTATTGAAGCAAAAACTAGTCAGATCTTATTCTCATGTTTAAGTCAAGTTTTCATATTTTGTTAAAAAATTCAACTTTTGTTAGCAAGCATTGAATGCATTGTTCTGAAGGAAAAGGTTTCCGGTTTAGAGAAGCATGGAAAGGGTAAGGAGAAAGTTGCGCAGGTCAGTTTGTATTTAGATTAAATCATATTGAAGGGACTGTTGAGGAAATTTAAAATGACCCCTCATTTCCTTGTATCTAATTCATAAATCCAAGTCCCTTAGCGCGCTTGTAAATGATTGAAGTTTAGTGTAGCATCCTGTGCAAAAAGTATCTCCTTCAATGAGTCTAAAACTGTATTAATTGCCCCTTTTAAGATTGGAATTTTTATATTTATTATTTGAAAGACCTCAAATATTTGGATTTAATTAAAGTGTAATATCGTATTAATTTTAAATTCCACGGAATTGCTAGTTAATTAGTGAACATCGTATTTATTCACTAAATTGTGATATTAATTAATTTTGAGTGTCCTTGTGGCTATACATTCATTATGATCAAATAGATTATCAAGTACAATAGGTGGCAACAGAGAAATGGAGCAATGATACACGACGTCACAAGTGTCAAATATAACTGGAAAATCGAAATTTTCTCACATAAGTTGACATGTACGATTAAATAAAAAAACTAAAAACAGAAAATAAAGAACTCATAAAATTGCACTTATTTTACTGTAAGATAAGAACTGTTTTCTAAAATTATCACATTTATTGACAATTTTGTCGGACACAAAAACTAAGTTGACGCTTGTGACTGAGAGAGTGTACAAATTCTACGTTGCATCTATTGTACTTCACAATCTATTTGAATATGATACTCTCAAGTAAATATCGTCGTTTTTATATCGATTTTGAGAAAGAAAAACAATGATAACTCCTATCATTTTTACTTTGAAACATTACTTGTAATAAGGTGAACATTCCCTTTAAGCTGGTTGTTTTCAGGAAATGTTTAGTGCAACAACGGTTGAGGATTATTGCTTTGCTACAAACAAGCCAAGAACACTCGGCCCTGTATTAGAGGGGTCAACTCAACCTGTACCTGGGTTTCTATTCAGGTATTCAGGGGGAGATATTAGAGGGGTCAGCTGAACCCGTACCTGGGTTTCTATTCAGGTTTTCAGGGGGAGATATTAGAGGGGTCAGCTGAACCCGTACCTGGGTTTCTATTCAGGTTTTCAGGGGGAGATATTAGAAGGGTCAACTGAACCCGTACCTGGGTTTATATTAAGGTATGCAGGGGTAGATATTTGAAGGGTCAGCTGAACCCGTACCTGGGTTTCTATTTAAGTATTCAAGGGGAGATATTAGAGGGGTCAACTGAACCCGTACCTGGGTTTATATTAAGGTATGCAGGGGGAGATATTAGAAGGGTCAACTGAACCTGTCCCTGGGTTTCTATGCAGGTATGCAGGGGGAGATATTAGACGAAGAATACAGCGGTCTTCAAAATATTAAACATGGATGTCTAATCCATACTTGATCAGAAGCTTTCAAGGTTACCGTTTTCAATCGGTCTTAGTTTGCATTGAGGTCACTGGAAATCACACTCACAGTCCCTTTAATTAGGTTACCCAAGCAGATTCTACGGCTGGAGAAAGGGTCCCCTGGTAAATATTTCTGGTTGAAAGGGTTTGGATTAGAGACAGTGGAGCTTAAGGTGAAAAAAATTTGTTAAAAGATTACTTGAATTTCAGTTTTTGTTAATATTTTTAGTTAAAAATTACACCTTACAACTCCCGGGGAGGGGGGGGGGTTGATATGTGAAACTTTGAGGAAAAATCTAAATTTGGACATCAATAGTTTCTTTGTTTATTTCGTAATCAACAATTTTCTCTAAATTAGTTAATCTCAACCTCTCCAGAAAAATGTCAGAGAATAAAATGATTTTCAGTCGGCAAGGGGGGGATTTATTTGAAAGTAAATATACACCCCCTGTAAAAATGTTAATTTTTAAGGATTCCTCTGAAAAATCTCGATTGTATCCAATCTGGGGATTTCACAGTGCATATAAGTATTATCCTTTCGATCATCAGGTATATTGTGATAACTTTACTTAAACTGCATATAAACTGCATATAAACTTCATATAAACTGTACATAAACTGTACATAAACCTTATATTTACTTTACATTAACTTTACAATAAAAAAGAAAACGCGCTCCCGTACATGTTTATGTGAACAGTTATTTGTGGCATCTTCATAATTATATTGTTCCTTCTTTTATCCTATATGATGTAGCCTCGATATTAACGAGGAACGGTCAATGTTTCTCGTTATGAAGCTAATCAATCTTCTTTAATAGAAAAAAGAGAACTCGTCTCCGTAGCATGTTTATGTGAAAACATGCACAAAGTTAGTTATGGCATTTTCTAATAATTGATAACACACACCGTGTTTGTCGTATTTCTAAGTCAAATTGCATACAAGTATGCTATCCTATTGAATATAATGTAGTTTTTTCTTTTGAACTGCTGCTTCGTCAATACTCAAATATAAATGTAACATGAATTCTGACAAGAAAAACCGAAAAAATGTATCCGGAAACTAATAGATTTCTTCTTAATTAATGTATGTACACGATACTATCGTAAAATAGTTTTTCTGTTAAATCCATATAAACAAATTTGTAATATCCTCGATACATGAATAAATATCTAGATCTTAAAAAAAAACTTCACAATAACTTTACAACAACTTTACATCTACTTTACATTAACTTTACATTAACTTTACATTAACTTTAAATTTACTTTACATTTACTTTACATTTACTTTACATTTACTTTACATTTACTTTACATTAACTGTTAATAAACTGTATATAAACGGTACATAAACTGTACATAAACTGTACATAAACTTAACAAACTGTTGTACTTTACATGCCTCTTTAAGTATTAAAGGTGTATTTTCTGCTGCTTTTACTTCTTTTGGTCTAAGTTGATAATAAAACTATGATATAAAAGCTCGGGAGTGGTTTTCCATGTTTTTCCTTTATAGAATTATTTTTTTCTCTTTTTGTTCCTCCAATTGAATATTTTATAAGGCTCGGTTACATAACTGAATAGAAGGTAATTTACATTCTGAAACTGTTACCAGTTCAGTTCATATAACAACAGAAAAATTAAATTAATAATAATTTATGCATTTTTTTCGGTTTGAATATTTTTTTTTTTTTTCTTTGTGTAAAGTTTGACATCATTATTTTAAATCCTCATAAATGGAGTGTTTTTTTTGTGCAATATTTTAAAAAAAATTCTTGGAAACAGGAATATAATTATGTTTAGTTTGTTCACGTTGTTGAGGTGACAGTTTTTAAATTTTGTCGAATCTCCCTCTCGTATTTTGAAAATCATTTTTGAAGGATTTTGATTACATTTTTGCAACCTCATGGGGGAGGGGGGTGGATACTTATATATTCGATGTAAACATTTTGTAATGATATCAAAGTTATCAAATAACATAGCAATGTAATAATTATACAGTTTTCTCAATAAATCATGTTCTGAAAGGGATTGTGTATGTAATTTTTAGTTACATGACCGATTTAAAACGAAAATGAGGAAGATATTGTCGTTTTTTAACAATGCGTAATTCTGTTAATTTAGCTCCTGTTCTTTTTAGTCAAATCTGCAAGTACCTTTATAGAAAAGCCTCATTGGAAAAAAATATCAATTTTAACCTGAGAAATGAGGATATCTTATTTAACCTTGATCGTTCAAAGCTTTCAAGGGAATTGTTGAAAATTGGACATGATTTATGTGTACAATACATTTAAATTAATAATTGTAATTTGATCATTCACGCTTTATAAGATAAAAATAGATATTAACTTTTGAATTATACCAATATCTGATATAATAAGCATGGTTGCACATTAAAACTGCTATAGTTACCTTTCATTTCAATATTCAATTGGTTAAGATAAGAATCATTAATTCAAAGACAATACTTTTTATTTTTATTTTTAATACAATACAAGCCATAAGACCTCACTTCATTCTTGAACTAGTAAATTCATTTTGAGTTTGGAGTTAGAGTTGTATTGTATCTGTATCATCTATCTATCTATGGTCTAGGGTTGTATTGTATCTGTATCCTCTATCTTATATGGTCTAGGGTTGTATTGTATCTGTATCTATCTTATATGGTCTAGGGTTGTATTGTATCTGTATCTATCTATCTATGGTCTAGGGTTGTATTGTATCTGTATCCTCTATCTATCTATGGTCTAGGGTTGTATTAAATCTGTATCTATCTTATATGGTCTAGGGTTGTATTGTATCTGTATCATCTATCTATCTATGGTCTATGGTTGTATTATATCTGTATCTATCTTATATGGTCTAGGGTTGTATTGTATCTGTCTATCTATCTATCTATGGTCTAGGGTTGTATTGTATCTGTCTATCTATCTATCTTATATGGTCTAGGGTTGTATTGTATCTGTATCATCTATCTATCTATGGTCTAGGGTTGTATTATATCTGTATCTATCTATCTATGGTCTAGGGTTGTATTATATCTGTCTATCTATCTATCTATGGTCTAGGGTTGTATTATATCTGTCTATCTATCTATCTATGGTCTAGGGTAGTATTGTATCTGTCTATCTATCAGATTCTAGGATATTATTATTGGTTGTATGTGTTACGTATCTTTTATTTATTTATCTATGAAGCAGGGGAAGTGTATCCGTTTCAATGATATTGGGTGTAATGTATCCGTATCTATTTATGATCCATCTAGGGTTCTATTATATATCTATATCTATTTAGAGGAATGTTTTGTATCTATTTACTATATTTCTTTGTATCTAGGGTTGTGTTGTATCTGTATCTATTTAGAGGAATGTTTTGTATCTATTTACTATATTTCTCTGTATTTTGGGTTGTATTGTGTCTGTGTCTATTTAGAGGAATGATTTGTATCTATTTATTATATATCTCTGTATTTAGGTTTGTATTGTGTCTGTATCTAGTTAGAGGAATGTTATGTATCTATTTATTATATTTCTCTCTATCTAGGGTTTTATTATATCTGTATCTATTTAGAGGAATGTTTTGTATCCTATTTTTTTTATAATTCTCTGTATTTAGGGTTGTATTGTGTCTGTATCTGTCTAGAGGAATGTTTTGTATCTATTTACTATATTTCTCTGTATCTAGGGTTCTATTATATCTGTATCTGTCGAGAGGAATTTTTTGTATCTATTTATTATATTTCTCTGTATCTAGGGTTGTATTGTGTCTGTATCTAGTTAGAGGAATGTTTTGTATCTATTTATTATATTTCTCTGTATCTAGGGTTGTATTGTGTCTATATCTAGTTAGAGGAATGTTTTGTATCTATTTATTATAATTCTCTGTATCTAGGGTTGTATTGTATCTGTATCTATTTAGAGGAATGTTTTGTATCTATTTATTATATTTCTCTGTTTCTAGGGTTTTATTGTGTCTGTAACTGTTTAGAGGAATGTTTTGTATCTATTTACTATATTTCTCTGTATTTAGGGTTGTATTGTATCTGTATCTATTTAGAGGAATGTTTTGTATCTATTTATTATATTTCTCTGTATCTAGGGTTTTATTGTATCTGTAACTGTTTAGAGGAATGTTTTGTATCTATTTACTATATTTCTCTGTATCTAGGGTTGTATTGTATCTGTATCTAGTTAGAGGAATGTTATGTATCTATTTATTATATTTCTCTGTATCTAGGGTTGTATTGTGTCTGTATCTATCTAGAGGAATGTTTTGTATCTATTTAATATATTTCTCTGTATCAGGGTTTTGAGTTCCTGCCTGGGATAAAGAAACAGTTCCAGTTCTCCCTGGAAGGAATAAATGAAACCCTGTCTCTTGATTCCATCCAGGTATAATTAATACTAGCATCTTTACTGTACTGTACTGTACTGTACTGTACTGTACTGTACTGTACTGTACTGTACTGTATAGTACTGTACTGTACTGTACTGTACCTTACTGTACTGTACCTTACTGTACTGCACTGCACTGTGCTGAAATATACTCCACTTCATTGTACTGTATTGTACTGTACAGTACCTTACTGTACAGTACCTTACTGAACTGTACTGTACTGCACTGTACTGTATTTTTCAGTACTGTACTGTACTGTACTGTATTGTTCAGTACTGTACTGTACCGTTGCATTGCACTGTACTGCATTGCCTTTGCTGTACGGAACTTGACTGTACCACACTGTATTGAACTCTGTACAGGATCTTGATACACTCGAGAGAACTCCTGTTCATGAGGTTGTAGATCTAGACGACAGTGAAGAGGGGGAGGAGGGGGGCAGCGAGGAGGAAATAAATAGACCAACAAATGAGTAAGAAACTATAAAATTTGAAAGTTTTTTCTAAGTGATCCCTTTTACCACAATGTTGAAAACAGACCATCAGGTTTCAAGTCAAAACACCTAAACTCCTCGGAAAATAAAATTTTATTAATTCCCTAGGCGGCATTTTCTAAAAATTTAGATTCTATCTCAGTTGACTGCATAGTGCATACTTATATATTCCAAAGACAAAGGTTTAGTTGTTTTGACTTGAAACCTGATGGTCCATTTTTAGCCGTGTGTTAAACAGTTTGAAAAATCATGAACAATTTTTCTGGTATTTTCTTTTCTTTTTAAAAATCTAAATACAAACTGTAAGACCGAATTTAATTCTTGATAAAGTAATTTCATCTTGAGATTGATCTGTGGATGGTAGGGGATCACTAAAGCTCTGATTGATTCATTTCTTGTTACATGCATTGACTTTTGACTAGCACCTGTAAAATGACATAGATAAAGTCGTCGACGTAGATATCAATACAACTAGATGAATTTCTATACAGCATGAATACACATAAACATAGAAGTCAAGAAAAGCGGACGATAAAAAATATTTGAATACTTGTAAACTTGCAGTTTGAAAAAAAACTTAAATAAAAAATTTATATTTTTGCTATCGCCTACCACTTAAGAAAAACTAATTTGAGCATGGTTTCTGGGTTCCCAAGCTAGTAAGACAATAAGGCATAATGCATGCATTACAAAAATTACTAGATAGAATTAAACAACGAAAATTTAATTAATAAGCGAAGAATTTGATAATTAAGATTTAGAATTTATCATTAAAATCTCAATTTTCAATAATAACAAACATTTTTAGCGGTGAAAATGAGGATAGCGTGATGATTGTTGATAGTGGTAGTGATGGGGAGGATGAGGAGGAAGAGGACGAAAGAGGGGAAGAGGAAGAAGAAGATGAAGATGACGATGATCAGGACCCGGATCCATATCTCCGAGACATGAGTAGAAACGGGGTGAGTAGCATTTCCCAATCGAGAGATAAAGTCACCCTCCATTTATTGAGAGATAGTCACCCTCCATTTATTGAGAGATAAAGTCACCCTCCATTTATTGAGAGATAAAGTCACCCTCCATTTATTGAGAGATAAAGTCACCCTCCATTTATTGAGAGGCATGTTCGTTCACACTTTGCATTGTGCTTAATTAATTCGAAGGTCAAAGCTTTTGTTTTTGTTATTTGTTCAATGTTCATAGCGTGCTCATCGGGTTCTTCATAGTTTATTGAACAATAAAGTGGAAATTAGCAAAAATACAAATCGTAAGACCTCTTCTAGTATAGTCACTTCAATTTTGAGGTGTGAGTGTAGGACGTCCCTAAAAGCATGATTTGATTTGATTTGAAAAGCGTCGGACACTGCCATTTCTTTCCTTAAACCATCAATAAAGTGGAAGAAATCCACCAAGAAAGTACGTTAGTGCAGATTTAAAATTATTATTTTTAATTTCTAGAAAAAGTAAAATCAAATTTACATAAGTTAATAATTTTTACTTATGGATGTTCTTTTGAGGGTTTTGCTGGGTTTGGGCATAGACGAGGCGGAGGAGTAACTGGTCGGGGCGGAGAGGCAGAACCTATTGAAATACCTAGCAGCTCAGAGGAGGAGGAGGAGGCTGAGACGGATGAGGTAAATGGGATGGGATGGGATGGGATGGGATGGGATGGGATGGGACAGTATGGGATGCGATGGGATGCGATGGGATGCGATGGGATGCGATGGGATGGGATAGGATGCGATGGGATGGGATAGGATGGGATGGAATAGGATGGGATGGAATAGGATGGGATGGAATAGGATGGGATGGAATAGGATAGGATGGAATAGGATAGGATGGGATGGATAGGATAGGACGTGATGGGATGGTAATAGAATGGAATGGAATATGATGGGATGGGACGGGTAGGAATAGGATTGAATGGAATAGGACGAAATGGGATGGATTGGAATGGAATGGAATATGATTGGACGGGATGGGATGGGATAGAATAAGATGGAATGGAATAGGATAGAATAGAATGCAATGAGACAAATTAAGACGCAAAAAAAGATTGGATGGGAAGGACTTGAGTGGGATGAGATAGAAAAAATAGGAAATAAACATTTGTATCACATAGTTTTAAGGGACTGTAGACCTACTTTCAAATTGGCCCTCCACTTAAACTTTATTTGTTCGATTCACAACATTACCCTAACAATTTCATCTGATAATGGATGACTGAATTATACTTATGGTTCTAACTAAAAATGTAGTGCCTTTGGAAACCATGTGACGTCATTTGCTATTAGTATACACTATAACGTGTACACTGCAGTACAGTACACGCAAATTTCCCGGCAATAAGTTTTTAGCTTTAGAAATACTGATTTTTCCGACGTCTCTGATCAAACGCAGAGTTATGAGGATTTACCAGATGTATGGTCAATTGAAATTGCTTCTACAGTCAGTCCCTTCAAACAGAACTCGTTAGGAAAATATTTTGCTGCTTTCCCGCATTTTTAATAATCAATGTTTAGGCCGGAGACAAACCAAGCAAGAGAACTGCTTCAACTGAACCCGGATCTCCGAAGAGAACAAAATATCAAGAATAGAATGCTTCTATTAACTCAACTGCATGAAATGCATGAAATAATGAATTATGAAATATTGTATAACTAAACATTTGGCTTCTTGGAATTAGTACAAATATTCAAAGTTAAATTCAAACTGTATATGACGTATCGTGTAAAGCCAAATTGGCCGATTTATGTGTGTTTATTTTTACATTTCGAACAACATAATTGATTTTTTTAATATTTCAGATAAAAATGTCATCATCCTCCTACACATTCACAATCACAGGTCAATATATTTGCCAGGCGTTACCCGTTGAATTAAACAAAAATTGAAAATAAATTAACTAATTCAGCCAATTTGGTCCAGCCGTTAAGCCATCTATAGCTGACTATAAATACTAATTTGTAATCTCTGTTTGTCTTGTCTGTGTGTCCTGGTGTTTGTTTGTTTGGTTTTTTTGTTTGTCCGATCATAACTCAGGCACCCCTGTACCGATTTGCCTCACATTTTGTTTTGGGAAATCGGGAGAGCCATGTGAATGTTCTTAGCTTGGTTTTGAGGTTCTTAGTTGAGTAGGTCGACCTTTATCGGGGAAAACTTGCTTAAATCGTTATTTCGGGTAGACGGCGGGAGTAACTATAAGTTATTACAGTTTATATTCCTATGTAAGTGCCTAGTCTGATTAAGCACAAACATTTTTCAACAGAAGAGACAATTGCTGAAACCGAGATGCCTAGGACCACAAATAACTCTAAAACATCATCATCTTTAGCACCAGGTTCTGCACCAACATCTGGTTGCCAATCAGGGATCGATCCTTCTCTTATAGCTGATCTAGATTACAGTCTAGGACAATTGAAGGATATTCTTCAAAACAATTCCATAACCCAGGATTTTGACATCAGCTCCTCGAACGATATAAATGGGATCATAAAAAAACCTAATTTCTGCTGTACAAGCTCTAACCACCAACTTGACCTCCACACAAGAAAAGGTTGATAACCTTGAGAGAAGGATGAGAAGCCAGGAAGATGAGTTGGATGGCAAGGCATGAAAGGTAATATTCTCATTACCAGTTTACCCAACAAGACAAAGGGTAAAGTTTGTCTTATTAAGACCAGTTCTCAGCTCAAAGAGGAGAATATCTCCTTGACCAACCACATCATCTCATTGACAAAGGACAAGTTCGGCGTGGATCTACCCGCTGCTGATATTACAGCCTGCCACCACCTTCCAAAAGGTGGAGTGGTACTCCGGATCCATAACAGAAAAGAGGGATCAGCCTGGGAGTCAATCATACATAAGATGAAGGAGGGAGCTGGCCAGGAGATGAATGTTTTCTACAACTTCCAACTAACTCAACGTAGGTCAAAAAGATCTAACAAAATATCTAAATATTTCACGGACGAAAATGGACATATCAAGATGGATTGGCGTGAATGATAGGGATAAGCACCGTATTACCTATTTCTGGAACAGTGGTGAAACGGTAACTTTGAATAAAGACGAGCTTCTTAAATTTGTTCACAAACATGTTAAATGAAAAGACAGTGTGTAAAACATATTTTTAGTTTATTAGTAACTCCAGCAAATTAATAACCAACATCATGAGATTTTGAAAAAATATTTATTTCTACTTAATTTTTGTTTTTCTGATTTCAAGCAAATCATTAATTTTTATCAAATTGTTTGTGCAAGTATCAGTATTTTTCTTAGCCTATCTTATATTGTATTTTGTATCTATTTAGTTATGAGTGTATCTGTACTGTGCTGTGGTGGACCTAGGCCTTGTTGCAGGGGGGAGTGGTTCATAACTTTTATCCAATCCAATGAGTACGGATAGGGAGGAGCAGGAGGGAAGGGACGAGCTCCCTCAGTTTGGCAATCTTTTTGAAAAACTTTTTGACGCAAATGATTATCCTAATGCTATCGAACTTTTAAAATCTTGTAACTATTCCTCTACTAAAGATTTAACAAGTGTTATAAAAACAAGTTTTCAGTTTTTTCTCATAATGTAAGATCCTTGTCTAATAATTGGGACGACTTCAAACAAATTTTGAATGATTTCTGTCTTGAAGATTTCAATTGTTCTGTAATTTGTCTCCAAGAAATTTGGTCCCTTAATCCGGCATTTAATTATACTCTAGAGGGGTACTCCCCTCTTTACTATAAACTTAGATCTGAAGGGGGAGAAAACCAAGTGGAGGGGGGAGTGGGAGAGAATGGTACAGAGATTAGGGGGAAAATGAAACAGTTTAAGGTTAAGGGGAAGGGTGTGAATTCGGGTCCAAAGGGAGTGGGGGGTGGGGTTGGAATTTTCATAGACAGGAAGTATGAATCTGAAATAATTCAAGAGGTTTCTGTTTTTGAATCGTTATTTGTTAAAGTCAAACTATCGGAAAATAAAAACTTATTGATCGGTAATATTTACCGGCCTCCTCAAACAAGTATAAGGGATTTTACTGAAATTCTGAATACTGTTTTAGTACAAATTAGAGAAGATACGAATCTAAAACATGTGAGCTTATTCCTGTAGGGGATTTTAATATTTTAAAAACAGAAATACATGTTGAAACTTCTAAATATTTGGATACTTTACTAGACCATAATTTACTTCCAGTTATTTCTAAACCTACTAGAATAAACCAGTCTACTGCTACCTTAATTGATCACATTTTTGCACAAAATATTCATGAGAACTCTAAATATGGCATCCTTTTAGAATCTTTATCAGACCTCTGTCCCACATATTACTTATTAGGGGAAAATATTGAGGCTAGGAATATTAAAGAAAAGAAAACTAGAACCAGAGTTATAAATGATATAAATAAAGAAAAATTTTAAGAAATGTTATCGTCTCCCAACTGGAATGATGTTCTTGAAGAAAATCGGCCAAAACAAGCTTTTGCCATTTTTTTTAACGTAATAGGAAAATATTATGAAGAATCGTTTCCTTTTTCAGAAAAAAAGAAAACTATCAAAAATAGTCCTGTAAACCCTTGGATGAGCTAAGCTCTTTTAAATTCTCGTAAGAGAAAACAACTTCTTTATACCAGAAAACTGTGTAGGCCAACCTTACACAATATTCAAAAGTTTAAAGATTTTTCAAACCTTTATAAAACTCTTAGTAGGGCAGCAAGAAGAAATTATTATTCAGCTAAGATAGAAAAGTACAAAAATGAGTCTAAAAAAACCTGGCAGACCATAAGAGAAGTTCTAGGTAATGTTAAAGATAAATCAAAAACTCCGGAGCATTTCATATAAAATGGAAATATTATTCAGGGGGATTTTAATATTGCTTCAGAGTTTAACAAGTTTTTTTGTAATATAATAGGACCCAAGCTTTCCAATGATATTCCTAAAAGCAATAAATCTTATAGAGACTTTTTAAAGAACCCAGTTGATGAATCCTTTGTTTTTAAAACTTTTAATAGGGAGGATATTCTTGAAATGGGAGCACAGTTAAAACCTAAAAATAGTTCTGGTATTGATAATATCTCAAGCAAACAATTAAAAGAAATTCTGCCAAACATTGTAAATCCTGTCACACACATTTTTAACCTTTCTTTTCAAACTGGGTATATTCCCTTAGAATTGAAAACAGCAAGAGTAGTTCCTGTACACAAATCAGATTCTAATTCTTTATTTAACAATTATCGACCAATAAGTTTACTACCATCTTTGAGCAAACTTCTAGAAAAATGTGCTGCTAAACAAATGTTTGGATTTATTGAGAAAAATAAGATTCTTTATGATTTTCAATTTGGATTTAGGCGTAATCACAATACAACACAGCCTGTTCTTCATTTTTTGGATAAAATATATCATTCATTGAATAAAGACGATCCAGAATACACAATTTCCATCTTTTTAGACCTTAAAAAAGCCTTTGATACTGTATCACATAGCATTCTCTTAGAAAAACTTAAACATTATGGTTTCAGAGGACTTTCTAATCTTTGGTTCACAAATTATTTAAATGGTAGGAAACAAGTTGTTTCAATTAATGAAATAGATTCAGACTCCTGGAAATATGTGTAGGGGTCCCACAGGGATCAGTCTTAGGGCCGTTATTATTTCTACTTTACATTAATTGTCTGCCAAATGCTGTTGAATTTTTAGCTCTGCTATTTGCTGATGACACAACTTTTCAAATGTGTGGAAATGATATTAAAAAACTTTTTGAAAAGACAAATATTGAACTTAATAAAGCTGCCGAATGGTTTCATTGTAATAAATTATCGCTAAATGTTGACAAAACAAAATTTATTGTTTTTAAGCCAACTAAAAAAAATGCTGACTTTAATAATCTAACTCTAGAGATAGGTGGAAAGAAAATTGAAAGGATTGCCAAAAATTTTCCGACGAAGTCATTTAAGTTTGTTTGGATCAATATTGATGAGAATTTGTCTTGGGATATCATATTAGCAAAGTTAAAAGTAAAATCTCGTTTGCTAATATTCAAATTGCAAGAGTAAAAAATATTCTACCCATTGGTACTGTAACTAACCTTTACAATGCCCTTTTTAGGCCTCATTTAGAGTTTGGGGTTATGACGTGGGGGGCGCTCCAAAATCTAAACTGAAAGGGATTATTAAATGCCAGAAAAAGTATATCAGAAATATTAGTAGAAATACATATAATGCAAATACTGACTCTATTTTCAAGAAACTTGATATCCTCAAGTTTAATGATCTCTCTGAATTCAATTGTAAAATATTTACGCATTCATTTTATCATGGAAGGCTGCCACCTTGTTTTTCTCATATGTTCCAGAAATCAATTTCGACTAGAACAAATAACATTGTTACACAACTTTGTAAGAAATCTAGTTTACATAAATTTCCAGCCCATTTTCTACCAAAACTGAGGAATTCACTAGAAAATGACTTTAAAATTCTTGAATCAAAATCCTCATATAAAAATTCACTGTATTCAAATTATATTTTATCTTATTAAACTTGATTGCCAACTGAATCGGGCTTGTCCCAAACCCTACTGCTCCAAAACTAAAAGTATTCATTATTTTAATTTACTCCACTCTGTCTCTGTATTTAAGGAATCGCTAACCACCATGCACAGTATCTGGTATATCTCATCGCTCAATAGTACAGTCTAAAAAAGAACAAATAAGAACAAATTTTTGGGCTAGTTTATACAGTCTGAAGACTTTCTAGTCCGCAAACTAGTGTCTGTAATTGTAAATATGTAATATATCACTGATTTTATTCTATGACCATAACATATATTTTTATCATTTAACCTGTAAACTAGTTTGAAATATACATTATTATTATTATTAGTAATGCATTCTACATATTATTTAAAACTTTGTTATACTTTTGAAAAAAACTACGCATACAAAGGTTGGTTACTCTCGATGCGCATCAATGTTCGGAAAATGTTGTGTCCTAAGAGGAAAGGATATACAGATAAAAACCTCATACAGAGGCGTGAGTGGCGTCATATGAGGTTTTTATCTTAGTAGGAGACGACATTTTCCGTACATTAGAGCGAATCGAGAGTAATCAACCTTATTAATCAATTCAACCTTTACGTATACAGTCCCCTTAGATAGAAAATGAACTCTCATTTTTATTTAGATTATTTCAAAATGGCAAACCGACCCTGTCGGGTAATGGTGAGGAATATTCCTGCTCCGCTTCAGCAGTTTTACTTTTCGGGCAAACTTCAAAGTAAGATATTTCTCCGTTGGTTTAAACCAGGCGAGGGTGGGAGGGACTGGTAACCCCGGCCACCAATGAGCCTCCGCTTCACAATATGCGAACCTCTTTAATTTAAAAAATATGTAAATATGTTAAAAATTGTTTTTGTTGTATGTTGACTATTGATATTTTTAGATTCTGTATTTTTTGGCGGAACAGACCTGCAAAAGTTCTGTCATTTTTTTTTATAATGATTTTTTCATTTCAATGGAAAACGTTTATGAGTTAATTATTTCAAGATAAGTAGGAAAAGTATTTATTTCGACACGAGGATTATACTTTTCTATGTGATATTTATATTGTATAAATTTTAATCTTCGTGTAATAAATGATTTGATTTGATTTGATTTGATTTGAAAACATGCTTCTCGCTTCAATTGCTGAATGTGTTTACGTATCCTCAATAAGTGCACTAAGCCCTGTTTTTGCAGCTAAAATCACTGTACTGTACTGTACTGTACTGTACTGTACTGTAAACCTGTAAGTACGTAGACAGTCTCTTTAATGACCTGTAATTACGTAGACAGTCTCTTTAAGAATTTATAAAATGTCGTCTCGACAATTTTTCAATGGGTTTTATACTTTTATACCTCAATCTCAGTAATTGTAATTGGATGGCCATTTTAGGTAATAATGTCAGAGCTACTGTTGAAACCAAAATCAAAATATAAGATCCTGTAAAACAAAGTTATAATGTTAAATATGAAAGGGAAATTTTAAGTTATAAGCTGAAGGGTTTGTTCTGAGATGTTGGATGGGTCAATCTGCTGAACAATCCAGAGATGATTTCAAGGATGTACATGGGGAGGAAGACTTAAGCCGCCCAAATTTACCATTTAGCATTTTTCGCAGTGTCTTCTTTATAAACAAGATTATGTATCTTATCAATGTTGTAAGTCTGGTTTAGAACGATGTACAAGAGACGAGAAGTTATATAATTAAAATTGATTTTTGGAAAAATTCTTAATGATTAAAAAAAGGTTAAAAAATTAAATGCTGCTGAGTTCTGTGGGATGACGTGAGATGTTTCGGTCTACCGTAAGATCCAGAGATAATTTCAAGGATGCTCGAGGGGAGGAAAACTTAAGCTGCCAAGTTTTCCAGAAGAAATTCTGAGTTGAAGCATTTTTCGAAATGTCTTCTTTATACAAATGACCTGTAATTACGTAGACAGTGTCTTTAATGACCTGTAATTACGTAAACAGTCTATTTAATGACCTGTAATTACGTAGACAGTCTCTTTAATGACCTGTAGTTACGTAGACAGTCTCTTTAATGACCTGTAATTACGTAGACCCACTTTAATGACCTGTAATTACGTAGACAGTCATTTTAATGACCTGTAATACAACTTTTCAAATGTGTGGAAATGATATTAAAAAACTTTTTGAAAAGACAAATATTGAACTTAATAAAGCTGCCGNTTAATTACGTAGACAGTATCTTAATGACCTGTAATTACGTAGACAGTCTATTTAATGACCTGTAATTACGTAGACAGTATCTTAATGACCTATAATTACGTCTTCAGTCATTTTAATTACCTGTAATTACGTAGACAGTCTCCTTAATGTAGAAATAGAAGAAAATGAGGATGATGAATTCAATCTTAATGACGAGGTAGAAATCAAACTTGAAGCTTATGCTGCTGAGGGCGAAAAGCAGAACGGGAAGAAGGTCTAGAGATACCAGAGGAGAATCAGGTAGCAAAGATTAAATATATTTAAGGCTGAGACACATGCATGATTCACAATGGAACTCTGATCAAGAATGTGGAAGATATCGTCGTTTTTAATAGCTTGAAAAATTCTGACATTTTCCCATTGTTTCGTAAGAAGAAATCATTCATTTCTGATCGTAGACATCTAAATTAGGGCTCTAACATGCCACTTGTTCTTCCAAATAAAGCGTCAATTGAAATTATATCTTCAACTTTTTAATTTTAATTGGACCCTGTTTACATGTTCATATGTTTTCTGATTTGAAAATTAAAAAGCGAAAATTTTGATTTAAACGTTTTATAAAATGAACGTAAGGTGATAGATAGATAGATAGATAGATAGATAGATAGATAGATAGATAGATAGATAGATAGATAGATAGATAGATAGATAGATAGAAGATAGATAGATAGATCAGCAACGAATGTCTAATTTTAATGTGTTATGTTTGAGGATTTGACAAGAATGAGTCAGCTGTTTCTATCCAAACATTTACCTCTTACAATTGTAAAAAAAAAAATATTTCAATACCTTTATATCCGATCAAAAAAAATATAATTTTTCCAAAAAAGAAAAGTAGATTAGAAAAATAGCAAAATATTTGGAAATCGTTCGAAGGAAACGTTTTATTAAGGTCATTTTTTAATATTGATAATTTTCTTAATTTCAAGTTGGAATTAATTGTTTCTTAAAAATTTAATTTTGTTTTTTTATTTTACGAAAGTTATGAGGTTTTCCACAGATGAATTTTATATTTTGGATGAAATAAAAAGGGTTTATGGGGGGGAGGATACGATTTTCTGCGAAATTTATACACCTTCCCCGTTACGATTTACTGGGTGGTTAATTCTAAATTATGTTTTGAGATTAACCACTATAATTCTAGATCAAAGGACTATGGGAGCGAAGTGCCTGGACTTGAAATAAATTGCAGTACAAACTTTTAATATGGTGATTGTAGACACAAAATATTCAAGATTGTGACACAAAAAATTCAAGATTGTGACACAAAATATTCAAGATTGTGACACAAAATATTCAAGATTGTGACACAAAATATTCAAAATGGTGACACAAAATATTCAAGATTGTGACACAAAACATTCAAGATGGTGACACAAAATATTCAAGATTGTGACACAAAATATTCAAGATTGTGACACAAAATATTCAAGATGGTGACACAAAATATTCAAGATTGTGACACAAAATATTCAAGATGGTGACACAAAATATTCAAGATTGTGATATAAAATTCCTTATAGCGACACATTACACTAATAGTGTCAAGAATGACTGGCTAATTTTTAAAATAAATGATTTTATTTTATTAAATTTTTTATTTTTTATTTTTTCAGAATGCAAAATGGGAATACTTCCAATTCAAAAAGAACCCGAACTTATCCAGGTTTAATTAATTTCTTTTTTAAAGGGACTGTTAACATAATTTCTAGTGATCTTCAATCTGAAGCATTACATAAACTATTCACAACGATTCCTAGCAGCCCTTTATTATATCAGGTCTTCTATTCATAAAAGAGATCAATTCTGTTATTTTTCTTTATTATCTCTGATGCATAAAAGTGGCAAGTCATTATCATAGAGAAACCACAACTAAAAAAGCAATATTTTTTAACAGTCAAATAAGGATATCTCAGTCATCATTGATGAAGAGAAAGGTTTGAAGGGTACAATTGTAAATCTGATATGCTATTGTTAAATTGAGGGTTACTCATAAAGAGACTGCATCCGAATTTCATATTCATATTTTTATTTAACTACAAAGCACGATATAATACAAATAAAAAATCACAATTTACTATGTAGTTAACTCTTGAAAAATTTGAATACAATATAAAGTGGAACCAACCATATTTGAGCCGCCGCTCAAATTCTTTAAATTCAGCCTCTGGACACGTATTGTATGGTAACCCTCGATTATAAATAATATGGACGCATTATTCAAAATTTTAAATGATTTTTTTCAAATTTCAATTGCGTAAAGCAAAAAATGAATGCAATTTCTTTCATTTCTTTGAAACGTAATTTGCCAAATCTTTATTCAACTAAGAACTGGGAATGAATGTACAGTAAAATCCCGTCTTCGGACTAATGATGAAGAATACTTCTAAGATCGATGTTCTAACATAGTAGTGTACTGTACTTTTCAAAAGTTATGTAAAAGTTATTAAAAATCATTGTTAGAGAAAAGTAAGGTACATACTATCAGCAGATTAAGATTTATTGGTACTGAGGCCGAATTTAGAGAATCTAAGCCGCGGCTCAAATATGGTTGGTTCAACTTAAATTTGTATTCAATGTTTCAAGATTTAAGCCGTCGCTCAATTTAAACCGGTTTTTGGCGAATTTGAGACGCGGCTGAAATTCATTAAATTCGGCCTTTGGAGAATTTGTTCATAAAAAAAACAAAACAAATTGTTATAAATTGTATTTAGGCGATATTTCGGCGTGACAAGGGGGCTGTTGAGAGACTATTAGGTTAGTTTTAAATTTATACTTGTCTGTCGCTAGCTCAAATTTTCGAATCCCTATCTTTACAACCCCTGATATATTTCAAACTAAGACTATTTAATCTATCGGAATTCATATTTTGAAATATCAAAGATTTACGACATCGGGCTAGAATAAAACTCAGCTCCTTAATCCAGTATATTAATAGTTATGAATTCTATGGAATAATGGTTGACTGTTTGTTTGATAGTTTGTTTGTAGTGAATGTTATTTTATTCAGATTGTTGACAATCTTTCTTTTTCTAAAAATATCTTAAACTTAATTTTACGCTTTTTGTTTTGTTCTTGAAAGTTTTTTCTTACTGTTTAAGAAGAATTTACGATGTTCATCATGTTTAAAAATTGTTAGCTCATATGAGATTGCACTGTGACCCAAAAGGTGCACGCTCTAAGACTTAGATATATTAGAATTTTGCCAATTACTTGTCTCAAACTGAAGCTAGGAACAAGCTTGTTGTAGTTATGAATTGTGAATGTCATTGTCTACTGTCTAGGGCTACACAAATGTAGAAGTGAGTTAACGTTACCAATGAGTTGCGAACAAAGTCGACCTAAACTGAAAAATTTAAACACATTGTTAAAGTTACCGACATTGCTGTGATATATGAAAAGGTCCAGGTCGAAAATGAAAATTAATTAAAAGAATCAATTTATTGACCGACCGAAAAAAATCGACTTATTTAGAGGAAGATGACCAGCTGGGAACATACCTGGACAGAGAGAAAAGATCTCCTCTTCATGCCGCAGCCTTTATGGTAATTGAAACCAGTGCTTTGCTTCCGGATCAAATTTTGTTGGATCCGCAACATTTTGGCTTCTTGGATTCGAACCCGGATTCGCATAAATATGCAAATACACGGATCCGGATTCATGGGCAAAATATCAACCAATAACTTTTTGGGTCCCAACGGGTTCTAAGTGCCCGTCCCCCCTTCAAGAAAAAAGTTAACCCACCCCTCCTCTGGACTAACGCCCCTATCTGAATCTTCTGTCAGGGTCAATATTTTGATATATGTATAAGAGTGATCCTGAAGAGATTGTAACCAAGAATATTGGACTGCTTAGGTTTTAGAGAAGCCACCCTACACCTTAATTATGAATTAAAATGAAATGGAAACTTTTGTAAAGTTAATCCTTTTAGAACGCACTTATCCACTCTGGTTTGAGGGATTAACTAAAATCCTTTAGTCTCAAAATATGAGATAGCTATTTGCTAAGTAATCCACAGATAAACTGCTTACTCTCTTTAATATAATTAATCCTTTTTTAACGCACTTATCCTCTCTGGTTTGAGGGATTAAGTAAAATCCTTTAGTCTCAAAATAAGAGATAGCTATTGACTAAGTGATTCACAAATAAACTGCTTAATCGCTTCAAATTTAAAGTTTTCTTAGAAAATTATCGGAGCTGGGAACTTTTGAATAGTGGATATCGGGATTAATGCTTGATCCACTCTTTTTCTTAATCTCCAGATTAAATAATGCTTGTTCTTCTCTCATTTTTAATCTCCAGATTAATTAACCGATCGGGATTAAGGATATCCCATTCAAAAGTTTTCAGCTCAAGTACAAGCGGCGTAGAAGAGGATTGTCTCATACAATAGTTTTGACCTCAAGATTTAACAGCAGATAATATTTGCAGGGAGATGCTGAGATACTGAGAATTCTGCTGAATAAGTCTAATGCTAAAGTTAATGTAAAGGTATAACTTGACAATAATAACATCGCTCTATCTCATTAATTTTCGGGGATTAGGGGAAAATAATTTTTGATGATTTAGAATTATTGAAATTTGATAAAAGAGGAGTTTTTCCCTAAAATTATATATTTCTCCATAAAACTCCGAAATGAATAAAACTTTATATTGATAATATTTCTAAGGAATGAAGTTTAATATTTCTTTATTTATCAATACAATAAACTTATAAAAAGGTGTGAGAATTAGTTTTTGATGATTCTTGATTTCATTTATGACATGAAAAGTTAAAAATTTTGTTCGTAAAATATTAAACATTCATATTTTAATTTCTAAATCTTCATTTAGATTTTAAAGGTTACAAAATCTTAAAAAAATTAATGAAAAATACAGCATTTTTCATGAAATTCTCCAAACTTATAATAATTGAATGTTCAAAAACTTTCAAAAAAATAATTTTTTAAATAGATAAAACTTTTCAGGATAATCTTTGGTTATCACCTCTGCATCGGGCATGTGCGTCTAAGGTACTTTTTTTAATCCAATCCAATTTAAGATCTATACAGTGAAGCTCTTCGCTCATGTATATATATATAAAGCTGGCCAAACGGCTGGACCGAATGGGCTAAAAAAAAAATATATAATTGGAAACCCATGGGTACCCTCAAATTTCGATTTTTAAAAATATTTTACGGGCAACGCCGGGTGCTTCAGTTATATGTATATATGTCACACACATGTGCGTCCTTTATAAGTATCCTAAGCAACTGACAAATCAATATTGCGTCCTCAATTTATGCCTTTAATGTCCTTATCTTCAATATATCTGAAAATGTGCGTTTGCTACAAATTATACTTGATAACTACCTAGAATGAGTATTACGAAAAGTCTCCCTAAGTCTCTAGTTACGGGGTTACCTTCAAAAGACGAGACTTCAGAGAATTACGGAAATTATACTGTCTGAGCTGAAAACTTTTGAATGGGATATCCTTAATCCCGATCGTATAATTAATCTGGAGATTTATAACAAGAGGAGAACAAGCATTATTTAATCTGGAGATTAAGAAAAAGAGTGGATCAAGCATTAATCCCGATATCCACCATTCAAAAATTCCCAGCTTAGTTTCCTAATATTCATGATACCCTGCAGCAGCGGTTAAATTTTTTATTGCTTTCCGAAATCATTAAAACTTCATTTAGAGATTAAATTCAAGGCAGAAGTCTCAATTTTAACTCAAGTTCGTCAAATTGTTATAGTTTCAGGTCGTCTTTACAGTCTCTTCCTTTGTGTGGTCACCCTGTATAAAATATTTATTTTCTATTCTTACCGTAGGTTCACTAGAACATACATATTGTGTAAGTACATTACATATATCATGAAGTATAATCTATAATTCTGCGCATTATTACTACTTAAAGGGAATGTTCGGAACAATGGAAGGAGTTATTGAATTAATCAAAATGGAATAAAGAATGTATGTTTAACGTAATTTAATTTTGACCGCCCTGAAAATAAACGGGCTGACAGAAACATTGGATAGAAATGCTAACAAATTTAATTACTTCTCCATGCTTTCTTAAAGTTTTCGCGAACATTCCCATATAAGTCGACTAATTCTCATTAAGTACGACGTACTATCCTTTCTGTTACATGATGCTAATGCCCTTTCATAATGATTTAAGTTTAAATATAAATGAGGTTAACTTTTTTTGTAGTTTCGTCAAGATATTTTTTAGTTTGACATTGAACATGAAATTGCATTTTTACAAATATTACAAATATCCTTTTCTTTAGGAGTTCACTCAGGACACACTTTATTAATTTGTAATGGTTTAAATATACATAAGATCTATTATATTATATCACAAAAGTGTTACGGGTTTTAGTTTTTACATTTCCCTATCAATAGTAGGATCTAATAAACCTATCTAGTACCTCATAAACTTCATGTACTTCATGTACACGTTCGTGTACATTTACGTCATGTACTTCATGTAACTTAAATACTTCATTTACTTCATGTAACTTCATTTACTTCATGTACTTCATATACTTCATGTACTTCATGCACTTCATGTACTTCATGTACTTCATGTACTTTATGTACTTTATGTACTAATTGTACTTCATGTACTTCATGTACTTCATGTACTTCATGTACTTCATGTACTTCATGAACTTCATGAACTTCATGAACCCCATGTACTTCATGTACTTCATGTACTTCATGCACTTCATGTACTTCAAGTACTTCATGTACTTCATGAACCCCATGTACTTCATGTACTTCATGTACTTCATGTACTACTGTACACTAGGCTGCAGAGGTAGTTGCTGTTCTACTAGAGGAGTCAGCTGATGTTAATGCCAGGAACCATTTTCAATATTTAATTTTTTTCAGAAATTTTAAATTGATTGGCACATCAAAATGGCAGCATGGCTCAAATTTGGTCGCGCTGCTGTGATCTAGTTTGTAAAATTACCAAAATTGTTGATTCTTACACGGAAAAAAAGCGAACCCAGAATGTGGGAAGGAATTGGAATTCCGATCCATATACCAAGTACGCCTCAAGCGATCTCTGTAAAATATGATTCGATTTGATTGCATCGTCAAAAGATACAGACAATCAACCACCAACTAATTTTATTTAGAATTTGGGGTGGGGGGGATATTCCTTAAATTTTGATTTTTATATATTTTCTTTTAAAAAACATCATTTCGTATTACAATGTGGGTAGAAATAATTTAGCGGGAAATGGGGTTGATTTCAAGCGTGACGTTTTAGGACAGCTGAGAAACTGGTTTATCCTTGGCTGCTAAGAAACAATTTAAACCTTTGTTTACAATCTTTGTTTTGTTATTGTTTCAAACAATGAATTAATTAAATAGCAATTATAGAATATATCAAATCCTGTACTTCACCTCCTTAGATTTAAATGGTTGTTTTAATCAGATTTTTATTTATATAAATTGGATATTTGCAAATTAAACAAAGAAATAAATCTATTCATAAAACAAATTCAAAATAATTTTGGAAACGGATAATTTCAAAAGTTCTAAATCAAGACTAACTGAAATATACGCTAGTTTAATGAGTTATGACATAAAGCCGGAAGTTGAAAATGTTATAAATGATGAAGGGATAAAAATTGGCAAACTGCTTTCCATATAGCTGCCGCCAATAATGCTCTGGGCTGTGTGGAACTAATTATTCCAAAGCTGTCAAATATAAATATATCAGATAGGTAGATTTTTTGTGCCCTTTTTTACAGTGATTTGTGACATATTTTTTAACTAATTTGTGCCCTTTTTTACAGTGATTTGTAACCTATTTTTGAACTAATTTGTGCCCTTTTCTTACAGTGATTTGTGTATTCTTGAACTAATGTGTGCCCTTTTCTTACAGTGATTTGTGACCTATTTTTGAACAGATTTAGCCCCTTTTTTTACAGTGATTTTTGACCTATTTTTGAACTAATTTGTGCCTTTTTTATCGTGATTGTGCCCATTTTCTGTGTTATTTGTGAATTGTTAAATAATTTGTCCTTCTTTTCTTCTAAATTGTCAGCATTTTCTAGTGAGAAGTGCCTTTTTCGTGTAATTTGTGCCCTTCTATTCGTGTAATTTGTGCCCTTCTATTCGCGTAATTTGTGCCCTTCTATTCGAGTAATTTGTGCCCTTCTTTTCGAGTAATTTGTGCCCTTCTATTCGAGTAATTCTATTCGAGTAATTTGTGCCCTTCTATTCGAGTAATTTGTGACCTTCTTTTTGAGAAATTTGTGCCCTTTTTGATTAATTTGTGCCCTTCTTTTCGAGTAGTTTGTGCCCTTCTATTCGATTAATTTGTGCCCTTCTTTTCGAGTAATTTGTGCCCTTCTTTTCGAGTAATTTGTGCCCTCATATTCGAGTCATTTGTGCCCTTCTTTTTGAGTAATTTGTGCCCTTCTATTCGAGTAATTTGTGCCCTTCTTTTCGAGTAATTTTTGCCCTTCTATTCGAGTAATTTGTGCCCTTCTTTTCGAATAATTTGTGCCCTTCTTTTCGAGTAATTTGTGCCCTTTTATTCGCGTAATTTGTGCCCTCCTTTTCGAGTAATTTGTGCCCTTCTATTCAAGTAATTTGTGCCCTTCTATTCGAATAATTTGTGCCCTTCTTTTCGAGTAATTTGTGCCCTTCTATTTACAGATTAAAGACGGATTCACCAGTTTATTGAATTTTCTGGAACAAAAGGAAAAGACTAATTGGCCACAAGGAACCAAGAATGTAGGAAAGAAGGTTGAACAAAATCTGTACAGTCGTCTCTGAAGTCTCATCCATGTGGGTAGCTGTGTATATATTTCAGAGGAGGAAGAACAAGTTTACATCATGCTTGTAACGCTGGGCACACACAGATGGTAGAACTTCTTATTCAGGTCGGAAATACAACTAAAGGGACAGCTCGCATATTTAAAGGGACAGCTCGCATAATTAAAGGGGCAGCTCGCATAATTAAAGGGACAGCTCGCATAATTAAAGGGACAGCTCGCATAATTAAAGGGACAGCTCGCATTGAAGTTAGATAAAGGGGTATTTAAGAGAAATAAACGTTTTCTTATTTTTTGAAAAACAAAAACATCCATTAGCAAACATCATCAGTTTTTTTAACAACTCATAATATCTGGGGAAAAAAATATAAAAAATTTGAAAAAACAAATGGTTCAATGTGAATATCCAATGTGGACACTTTTAAATTTTTGCTTAATCCTCTCTGTTGGATAGCCCCGCTGGGTTCCAACCAACCAATGAGAGTTCTCTCATTTGATTTTGCACAACATTTTCCCGGTTTCATATTGGCTGTTCAGTTTATATAAACAATACTCTGATTACTCTGATTGGTTGTTTTTTAGCCACTTTAGTAGATATCAAAATAAAGATTTGATTTATCTCGATATCAAAATTTCTAAAGTTTTCAGAAATACAGTACAGCTTAGCAACAAACCCGCTGTTAGCCTAACATTGGCAAGCCTTCCCACGTTTGCGATTTTCAAAGCTTTCAACCTCACTATTACACCCAATAATAGTATTCCCGTTAATATTCCCTTATATATTTATTTCACCCCTATTGCCTCGCTGTAATGAAGAGATAAATAGATAATTTATAATTTTAGAACGGATTGAACGTTAACAGTCAGGATAAGAGGGAAAGACGACCTCTACATTGGGCAGCAAACAAGGTAGAAGTTTTATTAAGATCACAAGCTGAAGAGCCCAGCGTTGCCCATAGAAAAAAAAAAAAAAAATTTTTTCAACATTTGAAAAAATAACATTAAAAAAAAATTGGAAAAAAATCAAATTTTTATTTAGCCAATGTCACCCGGCCCAGGCCACTCATGAGTGTCTTTGATTGGTTTTAATAATTTCTTAGTGTTAATTTCTTTTAGAATCATATCTATAACCGTATTTTAATTGTATGTTTATAGTTAAATTGTTTGTATCCATTAACTGCGTCTAAAAGAGGTAACTTTATGTGGTATACAGGTTTATAGCCTGTCAAATTTAAATATTTTAAAGAATTTTATTTTTATCATTTAGCTAACATAAAAATCCGATAAATGTGTTGACTAAAATGGATGCGATGGACCCGAAAATTAATCTAATTTATTGTATTTTAGGGAAATGAGATGATTGTGGAGATATTACTGAGTGCTGGGGCTGATATAAACGCAAGGTGAGTCGGAAGGGACCCCCCCCCCCCGCTCTTTTGCGCTGGGGGGTTATATGGAAATATTTTGCGCGCATAACCAACTTTTGTGGAATAAAAGATTTTCAACATAATATTTCTAGAAAATATACAATATGTACTATGCAGGGTTGTTTCATGTAAATTAAATTAACCCTCGAGTTAAACAATTCTTTCGTAGAAAAACACTTCTGTAGATTGTCACGAAAAATTAATAAGAAGTTTTTTAAATATTAAAGCTTTTACAGGGTTTTCAGCCTTTCTTTAGTCTTTCTTTGTACAGCTTTAGATTTATGATGGGAGGTTTCTAAACTGCTTATTTTTTCACTGTTTGATTCTCAAAGTAAGAATTGTTGACACTTTATTTTAGGGATAAAGATGGTTTAACACCTCTTCATGTTAGCGCAGCACTTGGTATGTTATTTTCAAAATTTTATATTTAGATAAAAAAGGTTTTCGGTTATCATGCTTCTTTGCACGGCGCAGAAACTCATGATTTTGATATCATATTTATTAAATGTAATCAAAGTTTTTAAAAGAGTTGACAAATTGAAATTAAAACGCACAGGCGCACAGGAAAAACATGTAGTCCTAAATTTTTTATCAAGTGTGATTTTTATGTTATTTGCGCGGCGCAGAAACGCATGATTTTGCTAAATAATATCATATTTGTTAAATGAAATCAAAGTTTTTAAGAGATAGTTGAACCTTTGCATTTGAAACGCACAAACGTTCCCTTTGTTTTCTTAAATGTTTTGAAGGCGCAAATAAGCAGGGAAAAAGTAAGATACTACCCAAATTTTGATTTTGAAACCTCTAAGCCTGAGAGTAGATTTTCTTTAAAATCCTCATTTTCATAATTTTTATCAAATAAATACTAAGATCCATTTAATTTTGATGCTGATCCGGTTCCAGGTTTTTTCTTAAAAATTGAAAAAAAAATATAAAAATTGAAAGAATGAATATGTCGTGATTTTTCTAGTATTGAAAAGTTTCCAATTCTTTAATTTTCCTGAATTGTTTCTGCAGGATAAAATCGCGAGTCATTTTTGTGGAGAAATCACAATTGAAAAAGAAAAATATGGATATATATAGATATATATAGATATATAGATAATTGCGACATATTTTCAGGTCATTTGAGCGTAGTTTCCTCTTTGATAGATGCAGGAGCATCCATTAACTCAAGGAAACCCAGTTTTTTAGATTTTTTTAAAATTTAATTTTTAGATATTTAGATTTTTTTTTTTAGATTTCTGAATTTCAATATATGTGTTTCAAGATTTTAGATTTTTAGATTTTTAGATTTTTAATTCATGCGTGTAGTCATTGTTAACAGTAATCCCCTTAAACCCATGGAATAGGAGGATGACAGGAAATGTTGTCATTAAGAAAATAGTTTTACTTATGGCTTCAAATTTATTTATAAAGTCGAATGGAAAGTTCAAACAGCACAACTGCTTTTTAATTTATGAATTGAATTATTTAAAATCGATTTTTTTGTCTTGAAGTCGCCGTGGTATACCATAGTTATATGGGAACCAAACAATTACATTTGATGAAGATGGGTTTTTTAAGTACGTCTAAAAATGTTCAGAAATTTCAGCGTTCTTAATTTATTTTAAATTAATTAGCAAATGTAAAAGTAAACAGCGACGACATTTAGGTTAAATTTTCTGTAGTAACTCACATGGTTTCTCAGGATGGGAGGAAGGCAACCCACCCAAATATCACAATAAAATGGATATTGCGCGATGAACTTGCCTCTATAGACTCCGACGAGGGGAGGAAGGCCAGCCACAACAACTTCTCGTCTGAGCCACATTTTCCTCATTTTCTCGTTCGAACCACCTTGAAATCCTCTTACTTCGATTTTTATGTGTTGAAAAGTTTCTAATTCTTGAAGATAAAACTACTTCTAACAAATCTGGGTGCGTTAGGGCATAAAATATGTATAAACTAAAGTATTGCAATGATTAAATCATGTTTGAAACTTTAGAGATATGAGAATGAGGTCAAACTTTATTTAGTTAAAACTTAAAACTCTTCTGCCTCCGTAATGGCTTACTTTTCTCGATATGAAATAAATAGAAAAAAATTGGCATACCTCTGCCTATAATTCTCCCATGGAACCACCCAGAAAAAAAATCTATGGTTTACACTATAATTAAGAAAAAGGATTAAAGTTCTATAATCTCGAAATTATTTGCGGCATTCTATACCAGGAATATCTGAAAATGCGCGTAAAAAAGGTGAACATTTTTAAGGACATAGAACTCGAAAACTTTAATTCAATTGAAGATTTTTTTTTCAATTTATTAAAATTCAATATTTTATTTATGCCCTAACGTGGCCCGATTCTTAAAAAATTGTTTTATCCTGGAGGACTAGACACTTGAAAAATAATGTTGGAAGGACGAGGATTTCGAGGTGGCTCGGACGAGAAAAGGAGGAGAACTTGGCTTGGACTAGAAATTGTTGTGGCTGGCCTTCCTCCCCTCCTCCAACCCACACCCGTTTTCCCTTACGGCAAAACATACTGCATTCGTCTATAATTAGCATACAAGGTACGACACGGAAGGGCAAACGGATGTGGGTCGGAGTCTATACGGGAAAGTGAAGGCTGTAAATACCATTTTGTGACGTCATTTGTGGGTAGGAGATGAAACGGGTGAGGGTTGCCTTCCACCTATCCTTTGAGAAATGGCGGATCATGATTTAAAAATTATATTTATAAATAATTTTGAAAGCTGCAATGAAAAACAAGGAAAATTTGGGTAATATTTTATCGTCAATATTTTAAAATGCACAAGGCTTTCAGACAGGCCTGTTAGCAAAAGCTGCAAATCTTAAAAAGACGACATCTAGTGTTTAATCTGTATTGTTAATTAATCTACGGTATCACCATAACCGTAAAGCTGAGCCCTGTAAACTTTGTTAAATAAAATATTTAAACTGGTTCAGAAATAGCAAAGGAAACACTCCTGCACACACAGGCATATATCCTTTAGATAAATAACTGTGTCAAAAAAATATTTAGTTTTTACTATCCAGGGGGTGTCCTCTTAAAAGGGGGATTTTTTGGCGCTTTCACTATATAATGGACTGATTCAAGCTCGGTGTATTTTCCACAGGCGGTTTAATTTCTGCCTATAGTTAAAAATATCCCATTTAAAATTTCTAGTGATGTATTTCTTTGTCAATGGGGTTGGGCCCTTTTCTGTATTGATGGTAGGTTTTCATAAAGGATTATTATTCCCAGCTGCATTGAACGGACATACAGCTGTATTGGAAGAATTTCTTGCTGCAGGTAGGATCAATTGTTGTGTCGAGGCACACTACCTTCAACTGTCCATTCTAGATTATAATATCTGTTTAATAAACAACATGGGACAAACTGTCTTTCATTTGTAGTTCTGTTTCTAGATTATGATACTGTTTAATAAACAACATGGGACATGTCCTTTTGTTTCTAGATTATGATATCTGTTAAATAAACAACAGGGGACACAATGTCTTTCATCTGTCCTTCTGTTTCTAGAAACACACTGTCTTTCATCTGTCCATCTATTTCTAGATTATGATATCTCTTTAATAAACAACAGGGGACACTTCCTTCATCCGTCCTTCTGTTTCTAGATTATGATATCTGTTTTATGAACAACATGGGACACACTGTCTTTCATCTGTCCTTCTGTTTCTAAATTATGATATCTGTTAAATAAATAACACGGGACATACAGTTTTTTATCTGTTCTTCTGTTTCTAGATTATAATATCTGTTTAATAAACAACATGGGACACACTTCCTTCAACCGTCATCCTATTTCTAGATTATGATATCTGTTTAATAAATAACATGGGACATACAGTTTTTTATCTGTTCTTCTGTTTCTAGATAATGATATCTGTGTAATAAACAACATGGGACACACTGTCTTTCATTTTATCTATTTCTAGATTATGATATCTGTTAAATAAACAACATGGGACACACTTCCTTTAACCGTCCTTCTATTTATAGATTATGATATCCATTCAACAAACAACATGGGACACACCGTCCTTCATTTGTCCGCTGTGGCAACACAAAGTGAGGACTGTCTTCAACTTCTTCTAGCAGAGGTAGGACGAGAATGATTTTTATTTTCATTTTTAATTTAAAATGATTCCCTAATCTGAAAGTTTTTTAACACTCATTTAAGATGAAAGTTTATCTTTACTTTATTCTCCTAAGTAAAAAATCCTGAATGTATTTATTGCCCCCAGACAGTTATATAAACACAGAGAGGTAGGGAAGGCAAACCACAACAATTTTTAATCACATCGCAAAACATGATACGCGGCAAATGCATTGATTAATTTGTAATGATTTACCGCTACTGTTTGTAATGTCTATCGGAATTTATTATTTGTTGGATATTTTAAATTGTCGCGGTACATCATTCAATATTTTTGCGGTATGACTACACATTGTTGGGGTTTGCCTTTACTCCCTCCTACAGATCACGTTACCCAGAAACATGTGAAAAATACTTTATTTATAAAGAGAATGATGAGAGTAGAAAATAAAAGATTAAATATTCATCTAAAAACCCTAGTCAGTTAACATTTTTGTACAGATATAAGGGGAACACTCAGACAGGGTGTTAAACTAACGGACTTTAAAAATGTTTAACAGACTGTAAATGGGCTGTAGATGTAATCTAAGCGACTCTTTATGAATATACAGGGTGTCCCAAAAAACATGGGAATTCAGTGACGAATTGGCTAACGTCTTTGTTATGACAAAGCATTGTAATACCTAATTTCAAAAGCCATAATATTGTTATATCTGTTAGAGTTTATTTTATGAAAAGGGAAAAAGACTGTAAAGATATGCCTATAAAGTCTCCGCAAGATGAACAGTTTAGACAGACAAGTTTACTCTGTTTGTATACTGCAATTTTCTTGTTTTCCTAAGTACAACCGTATGCAGTCAAAACATAAACAAACAAATTGTAAACAAAGCAGACAAAACTCTTGCAGATTACAGCTTTCTCAGTAGGTACCAATATACTAAATCAAAGAATTATTTGAAAAGACGATATCAAATTTGTCACTGAATTCCCATGTTTATTGGGACACCTTGTAGTTGCTTGCTTAAATTACAAGAGTTCATGTAAAAGCTTTGTTCAGAAAGCAGAAGCATTGTATTTCTCAACAACCCCTGGTTGGAATCACCTTCTCATGAACATAGTTCAACATTTGTATTTCATAATATCATTTTGTACTACAAAATGGTTTATCTGGCCTTGAAAATGGTTTTAAAAGAATCAAATTAACGTGTGTGATGTCCTTTCTTAGACATAAAAATTAAAACCTGATACTCATGCGTTTATACTTTTTTTGCGTTTACATAGAGGGTTACATAATACATAAAAATTGTAAAACCTGGAGAAAAAAATAATTAAATAAATTTAGGAAGAAACCAATAAATTTCGAGAAAACGGACTGTCCTTTTTCATTCTTTCCTAAAATAGCTTTTGCCAAACTGTTTTTAAAACTGATGAATACTAAATCTTTGATGGCACTTTAATTCAACGAAAAGATGACGATTGTTTAGTGAACAAGTTTGTTAGAAAAAATCGTTCGTTTTAAAAATGACATTTTCTCAAAATCTTTCGGAAAATTCGTTGTTTCCGTTAAAAAAACGATAGTTTTTTCAATCATTCACAAAAAATTTGTTCGTTTACAATTTAACGATGCCCAGCTCTTGGTATAACAAGGTTCCATTGCTTACTTAATTCCTGTACAGTGTACTCCCTGATTATGTTAATATAGGACTGTTTGAAAATTAATAAAAACATTTCCTATCTTTCCAATTTTGGGAGGGAAATCTGTTCCGTGGATTTCCTTACTGATTTATGGAAATATGAGTCTACTTTACGATTTACGAGTTTCTGTAAGTAATTGGTCATAAGCCATTTATCATGAACACTATAAGTAATCTACTCTATGAGAACAGCATAATAGATTTGCACTTGATTAAAGAAAACTCAACTTATAATTTTAAGATTTAGATATATTTCTTAGGCCTTGCAGCACTTCAATGTTATTTTTATAACCGTAGACTGTAGTGTACAATGTGCAGGGTGCAGATGTGCATAGGAAAGCTAGAGATGGGAGAACCCCTCTGCACATGGCAGCAATTCATGGACGTTTATCCAGGGTTCAAGCCTTATTATCTCATCAAGCTTCGGTAACTTATATTTGATATTTATATATTTAAAAAGTATAGTAATCTCTGATTGTCTATATTTCCAACTAAAACCATGAAACCCTTCACTGATTTGGCTCAAATTTACGTAAGACTACACACCTTGGGTATCTGCTCAGCTAGAGTAAGTCCTCCTGGTTCAGTCCGAGCGCGTGTGTGCGCCTGGTCTCGTCTAGGTGAGGAACAGGGTGATAAGCAAGGAGAGGGACCACCTGGTACCGCACAAGCAACAGGAACAGGTGCGCTTCTGGATCAGTCCTCTGGGGTTTCGAGAAGAACGAGAAGAGACGAAGATCAAACTTGTATACGAATAAACACAGAAAGGCCTTAAGGTACATCAGTATCTGGAAAAAGTACACTGCTAGAGCATGTTAAAGAAAGATAGACAAGGACATAATAAAGATCTAAAAGTATCAGACATATATCGGTGCCATCCTGGAGGATTCTAGAGGAGATCAGGAGAGATAGTGCAGCCATGAATGGAACCTAGATAAAGGTTGTGTGAATGGGGTGGCGTTAGAACCAAGGGCATTTACTCAGCTTAGATTGCAAATTATAAGATGCATTGGTTAGAGTTAAAGCGACAGTTTAGTTTTCAAACAAAAGTGGGTTCCCAAGCTAGTGTGTGGCTTTAAATCGATCGCACAAGAAGTTTATAAACAGGGAAATGAAATTAACCGTTATGACAAATACATGGAAAAAAGTTACATTTCATATCTAAAGGCTGGTCGCCAAAAAAAATGTCCGTTAGTTTTAGGTCCTCAAACCATTAAAAATTGAACAAAATTAACCATCAAATCGGCAATTTTTTTATTTTAGTACATGTAACAGAGAAAATATTAAAACATTCCTTGATAAATTCTGATTTCAGATTTGCTCTCACGAGCTATATATACCCTGCTGCCAAGCTAAAGAGATCTTATTAAAAGATAATCCGGATTTCGACTCTCATCAGAACCATTAAAAAACTAAACACAAGTTATTTTTAGCAGACTGATCCTATATTTTCCATTCAAAAAAAAAAAGTTCGGTGTGATTTTCAATTAAACCTAAAACCTAAATTTTTCGTTTGTGAAGTATACTAGTTACGGTGATGTACATAAGATATCCACATATGATGATAACTAAATTTGTTTCTATTAAACAATTCAATCTTTTAGTTGGTACCTATTTGATAAGGCAAAAAGAGGAAACAATTTTGCAGTTGCAGAGAACCAACAATGTGAGAAAACATTCTTTATAGCAGTGCTTAGGATCCATTACATTTTGATGCGGATCCGGATCCTGGATCCGCACTGGAAAAAAAATGGATCCGGATCCAGGTCATTTCCTTACTGATTGACTGAATTTTTTAACAAAAAATTATTTTCAAAATATTTGTTTATTTTTTTCGCTTATTTTTATCCTAAAGCTTGATTAACCATTCAAAAATGAGGAAATTTTTTATAATCTCTCTTTTTTTTAAAGTAAAGATTTGGGTTTTAGGAGTAAACAAGGTTTTTTTTGTAGTTTTTGGTTGATATTTTACCCCTTGGATCCGGATCCGTGGATCCGTATATTTTTGCGGATCCGGATCAATCAAGCCAAAATCTTGCGGATCCAACGGATCCGGATCCTAAGCACTGCTTTATAGTCTCATAGTTTGTTAGTAACCCTGATACAAAAAAAAACATTTTTTTCAATAAAGAAAATATTTCATATGATGAATGAAACAATTTAATGGGAGGGGGCGGGGGGGGGAGGGATGGAATTGGTATTTTAAGAAACTATACACCCTGTATTTGATGTTAGGTGACTGAATGTGACGTGTCCGGACAGACCCCGTTACATATTGCTGCGTTCCATGGACATCAGCTCCTGTTAAATCTTCTCACGTCGCAGGCAATATTCTAGACTAAGTGCCAGATTTTTTTTTCTTTATGAAAGTAACTAAGTGCCAGATTTTTGTTGTTGTTATGAAAGTAACTAAGTGCCAGATTTTTTTTTCTTCATGAAAGTAACTAAGTGCCAGATTTTTTTATGTTAGTAACTAAGTGAAAGATTTTTTCTTCATGAAAGTAACTAAGTGAAAGATTTTTTTTTAACTGTTTTAACTAAAACTATGTAATTTAAATTATTAATGTTATATTTCCATGAATAATCTAACCAAAGTTCCATTCATCTATTTATTTAAATAACTCCAATCGAAGTACGAGCCTTATTATAACCTAGGATGATCATTTTAGGAAAGTTTGTTAAACGGGACAATTCAATAAGTTTCTTCAAATGAGTTTGGAGTATTGGGTTTTTGATAAACCAGTTGTGGGCCATGATAAGCTGGGAGCTGCCGACCATAGCAGTGTTGATCAGGATGCACGGTTCGAGCCAATCCTATCCATCTTCGGGACTGAGTCCTGCTGACTATATACTTTTAGTTATAGTATTATTAAAATTCATGAAAGTAACAAAGTAAAAGATTTTTTTATGAAAGTAACTAAGTGAAAAAAATTTTTTATGAAAGTAACTAAGTGAAAAAAAAATTTTAATGAAATTATCTAAGTGAAAGATTTTTTTCATGAAAGTAACTAAGTGAAAAAAAATTTTAATGAAAGTAACTAAGTGAAAGATTTTTTTCATGAAAGTAACTAAGTGAAAGATTTTTTTATGAAAGTAACTAAGTGAAAGATTTTTTTTTCTTCATGAAAGTAACTAAGTGCCAGATTTTTTTTTCTTCATGAAAGTAACTAAGTGCCAGATTTTTTTTTCTTCATGAAAGTAACTAAGTGCCTGATTTTTTTATGAAAGTAACTAAGTGAAAGATTTTTTTTTCATGAAAGTAACTAAGTGAAAGATTTTTTTTCATGAAAGTAGCAAAGTAAATGAAGTTTTTTTATGAAAGTAACTAAGTGAAAGAATTTTTTAATGAAAGTAATTAAGTGAAAGATTTTTTTCATGAAAGAAACTAAGTGAAAGATTTTTTTTTCATGAAAGTAACTAAGTGACAAATTTTTTTCATGAAATTACATTTATTTACACTGACTGTTCTTTGTGAGAAAATCAGGGATGATCAAGGTTAACAATGTTGCTCAGAATGAGCAATGAAAAAAAAAACTAAAAAGTCCAGAAGCGCCATGAATTATTAACGTTTGAAGAATATGATTTCACAGAGTGATGTAGATGTAAAGAAGGAGGTTAATAAAAGAGATATGTTGGGACGAACCCCTCTTCATCTCAGCTCGTTGTCAGGTAGGGATCATCCTGAAGGAGGGAGGTAACCACCCCTCGTCGCGTCGGTCCAGTTTTCAGGATCAATCCCCCCTCCAGGATCTACATTCAAGATTTATTATTTTATATGGGAATTCAGTTTGTAGATCAAATGTTTCTTTGGCATTAGCTTTAAAGTCTAGTTCAGTTTTTGGCAAAAAAAAACATAGATACACACGTTTTAGACGTCAATTGAGATCTTAAGTGTAGGTTGAATATTTTTTAGATTTATACAATTTCACTTCACAAATAAAACGGTTAACCATCATTCCAAAAAAAATTAAAATTAAGGGTTAAGCTCTAGTTAATTACCGCGCCCACCTCTGAGAGAGCATTTACTTTAAGTTTGTAATTAAGTTTAAAAGTGTTTAATCTTTCCACTGAAAGTTTCAACCTGAAGTAAAATAAAAACGTAAAATATGAAACTTCCGAGATATTTTATGGAAACTGAAATTATCGAAATTAAGAATACTGAGCAGTATTTTAAATATGCAAGAATTCGGGATTATTTAATTACTTCTCTTATGACGTCGACACGTGTTCTAGAGAAGGAGCTAGTATTTAAACTATGCAAGGGTTCAGGATTATTTAATTACTTCTCTGATGTTGTCGACACGTGTTCTAGAGAAGGAGCTAGTATTTAAACTATGCTCGGATTCGGGATTATTTAATTACTTCTCTGATGTTGTCGACACGTGTTCTAGAGAAGGAGCTAGTATTTAAACTATGCTCGGATTTGGGATTATTTAATTACTTCTCTTATGTTGTCGACACGTGTTCTAGAGAAGGAGCTAGTATTTAAACTATGCAAGGATTCTGGATTATTTAATTACTTCTCTTATAATGTCGACACGTGTTCTAGAGAAGGAGCTAGTATTTAAACTATGCAAGGATTCAGGATTATTTAATTACTTCTCTTATGTTGTCGACACGTGTTCTAGAGAAGGAGCTAGTATTTAAACTATGCAAGGATTCGGGATTACTTCTTAAGAGAAGGAGCTGAACTAGCCCTAACTAGCTTAAGTTCTTATCGCTATCAACTGAATCATATCTGAATTCCCGTGACAAAACTTTAGTATACTAGGCTTCTATTTCAAGGTCAGCATTTTATCTTTGTATACATTGTAAAACAAAAACAAAAAAAGTTAGCGGATTTTGTAAAGAAAATCACGGATTTTTTATTCATTTAATGAAAATCGATTTTGCTGGAGGCTAATTTTTAAATTTTGATCATCAATAAACCTTCCTTGGGGTCATGTGAGGTCACACACAAAATTTAGGCCTGATCGGTTCAGCCGTTTTTAAGTTTATTTAATATAAACTGACAGACAGACAAGCAAAGTATATTTATAGATTCACAATTTACAAATATTTGATATTAAATTAAAGGATATGTGGATACATGCAAGAAGATTCTGGAACTTGGAGGAATTATAGATGCTGTAGATGAAACGGGAAGAACTGCGCTCCACATGTGTGCATTTAAAGGAACAATTCGTATTCGTTGCCGTTGTCCTGTCCTTGCTGGGTACTTCATTTCGGTCTTAAACATAAACGTTTCATATTTTAATATGTTCTTTTACATTTTACATATTTCTCACATGTGCTAGGCATAAAAGTCTATTTTTAATTCTTAGAACGGAATATTTTTTTTACATTTGTTACGTCCAATACTTTCATAATATATAGTATTGTGGGGAAAGTGTCCAAAATGTCAAAACTATATAAAAAAATTTTGTTTTTTGAAAATCGCCATTTTTAACAGAAATTCATGTTTTGAAATTATGAAAAAAGCAGGTTGCCCGATATAAGAAGTTTTTTGACCTATTTTGAATTTGAATTGTTTGCACCAGGAAGCATTGAGACATTGGATTATCTCATATCTTCAGGGGCAGACTTTACTATTACTGATAGGTAATTACTAATCACAACGAGTTTCTGGGTATTTTTATGAAAACTAAAAAACCCTGAAAGTTGGACAAACTCAGGAAACCTTATTGTTAACTCCTGTGTTAAACCCAATCTGAGGGACCATATTTGAACCAGTTTTATTGTAAATAAAAAGCAACATTTAACGGACAATGATTGCATGCTCAGTCCCGGTCCGATCCATCCTTGCTCGGGTTGGGTTTTTTTAATAATATTATATTTACTGTAGGGCTGGGAGGTTAGCCTTACACTACAGTGCCTTAAACTACCATCTAAGTTGTATAGAAACATTGGTTTCTAATGGTTCCTTCGTAGACCATCAAGACAGGTAAAGGAAGGAGGCGTATANCTCTCCACTTGAATATTCCCCTGTTAATGTGCACTTCTCTCCACTTGAATATTCCCCTGTTAATGTGCACTTCTCTCCACTTGAATATTCCCCTGTTAATGTGCACTTCTCTCCACTTGAATATTCCCCTGTTAATGTGCACTTCTCTCCACTTGAATATTCCCCTGTTAATGTGCACTTCTCTCCACTTGAATATTCCCCTGTTAATGTGCACTTCTCTCCACTTGAATATTCCCCTGTTAATGTGCACTTCTCTCCACTGTCCTCATGCCGAGAGAAATAGAACAAACAACAAACCATAAAAAAAATGTTAACAAAGTTTCCTTTAAAATAGTTTTCTTGAATAGTTCTGTTTCACATATATTTGCGTATGCAAATTTTGTTACTGTAGATTTCACTTTATTGAAAAAACGTTTTATTCAATTTTTTGGAGTAATGTCTTCACTAAAAAAATAAAAAAAATTCGTTGTTTTTATTAAAATTATTACATAATTTTGCAACAAAAATTAGATTTTATGCCAATTTTCTTCCCTTTTTTCCTTCTTTCTTTCATTTTTCGTTTCCTCTTTTTCATTTTCTTCTTTTATTGTCTTTGATAGTGTGCCCCTCCCCCCCTCAATCGATGTTAAAAGGGGGTACACTTGCCCCTGTGCCCCCCCCCCTTAGCTGCTGGCCTGGGATGATGAGGGAGATATATAGAATATCTGTCTATCTATCTATCAGGGATGGATTGACTGCTCTGCATATAGCCTGCTGTAATGATGAAGAGGGAGGATGTATAGAATATCTGTTGGGACATAAAGCAACTCCGTCCATTACCGATCTCAAGGAATCAATCAATCAACTTATACACCTGGACTAATGAATATCAAGACATATTTGAACCGCAAAGGGGTGGTTCAACCACTTCATGTCAACTAGAAGCAGCGCACAAGAGAGGTGGTTCAATATACGTCTCACTATTCATGTAATCTGATCCTAGATGATTGAGGAATTAGTGATGGCATCAATTTAAGGTCCTTCTCTAAAAATTCAAAGTTTTTTTTACTCCACATGAATCTCAGATGTATATCCTATTTCAAAATTGCATGCTTTCATTACATTATGCATGATTGAATACTTTGGGCAAAACGATTGGTAAAATTGACTAATTAATTATGATGTTCAGGGAAATATTTTCCATATTGTAATAAAATCAAACTTATCATAAATCATAAATGACTATTTATTGATCATTTAAGATTCTTTTAGAGCACCTTTGAATTAAAAAAAAGTTAAACAGAAAGCTCAAAACGATGATCAAGTGGGGAATGCTCTAATCTAGATAAAAGAAATCAGGTCAAATTTATGCAGAAGTACTGTTACGACTTTGCGACTCCTTCAGTTCTAAAAAATAAATTTTTGAATTGAATTTTAATGTTTGAATCTGTTTTTATTTGTTACTTTGAAGGCTAATTTATTTAAAATTCTATGTTCTGTGGATTGACTTTCATAGATAAAGTTTAGTTTCCAGGTCAAGCTGGGTTGAAGAAATGATTGATTGATTGGTCAGGGTATGAATGCCCTCCACTACGCCGCTGTATCTGGTAACTGTGCTGGGGTGATCAATATTCTGGAGTTTGGCGGCAGTGAACTATTCTTTAACAGGTAATCAAGCAGTGCTTAGGATCCATTTTATTTTCATGCAGAGATTCCTCATGTAAGATTTACTGATTTTTATCAACAGAAATAGAATTTTGAAATTAATTTTCTTTTTTTCACGTTATTTTATGAACCATTCAGATATAAAAATTTTTTTAATAAACTCTTTTTACCTCAGTTCAAATTTGGTTTATAAGTGCAAAAAAAAATTTTACAGTTTTTGTTGATATTTTGCCCAAGAAGTCAAGGCACTATTAGAAAGTAAAAACTGTGCACTTTTCAGCTTTTAGCGTCTCTCAATTATATTTTCAGCGTCGGAACAATAGAAGTGCATGTATTGTTTATACGCCACCCCAAACACAGAAATAATCAAATTGTAGTCTATAGTTTTTGAATTTATGATCATCAACAAACCTGTGAAGATGAAATAAAACAATTATTAGTATTACATATTTATAAACTGTGATGAATGGTAAAATGTTACCAGATAAACTTATTTCACAGAATACACTAAAATCCAATATTTCAATATGTGATTTCTTGTGAAATGTTACGACTAGTTAAAAAGGATTTGAAACACCCTATGAGAACTTTAAAAAAGCTTAAAACATATTTTTATAAAGGAGCATGAGAATAGTTTACGGAATACAACTGTGTTCCAAGCTTTCTAAAAAAATCTATCATTTGATGGTGGTTTGGTTCTTTCTCACGCTAATTCAAATATCTTTTGTTGGTGTTTATCAGGTTCAATATGTAGATCTCCGTGTACACAGTTTAACTCTCCTGTGAATGGAAAAGACTATAACAACTAGTTGTGGATAATTACTGAGTTGATGTAGATTAGGTTTATTAGGAGTTGATGTAGATTATTTTTATTAGATAACCTTTTAATCGTGTCCTGTGAACACTGCGGACTGCAATTCTTCCTTTTATTTCCGTAGGATGAATGCATGTAGATCAGGATATTTCCGTAGGATGAATGCATGTAGATCAGGATATTTCAGTAGGATGAATGCATGTAGATCAGGATATTTCCGTAGGATGAATGCATGTAGATCAGGATATTTCCGTAGGATGATTGCATGTAGATCAGGATATTCATGAATTAGTTTAAAGTCAGGTCTGGAACGATCATTTCTTCAAAGAATAATTATTGAATTATCAGGAGTATTATTCACATTCAGGAATTGGATCTAGGTTCAATCCCTCAAGAGCACAGTAGTAGTTTTAAAGAAACTTCCAGTCGTGCTCAAATTCTTAAGCCTACAAAGGAGTTATTGTTTATCAAATGTTTATCTTAAGTTATATTTAAAACTGTGTGCTGTAGATCACCGTGAGATCCCTCTAGATCACCGTGAATTCTTTGTTAAAAACCCGACTGGGAGCGTAGATGGGTGAATTTAAGATTTATCAAACTGTAGAAAGGAAGCTCTGATCAGATATTTCATATCAGTCCTGTTCCGTAGCTAAAGATCAATCAGTTGAAATCACGTTTCAACGTCATTTATCTTCTCCATTTATGAATACACTTCAATGAGTTCTGTTTATTGACCTGCTTGTGCTTGTGAGACAACCCTAGCCTCTTTTTAATAACTAAAACGTACCTTGAACGTTATTTGAACAACGGATCACTTATTAAGATAAGATTAGGGACTCAGGGATTCTTAATGATCTTGATCTCCCATGATCATCTGCAACATGACGATCGTTATATTTTGAGCGAAGCTTTGGGATTAAATATTAAATGTTTACAAGTTTACATATTTAAAAATGTGCCAATATTATTATTAGTGTTTTAAAATACAGATTAAAATCACATTCTGATATTAATATAACTTGAAGATTGACGGGATTAAAGGAAATGTTCTCGATTATTTAATCCTGCATATTATTCTTAGGTGAATCACACTAGTTCAGCCTTCTTCTTTCAGTCTGCAGTTTGTCCTAATATAATAGTTCAGATTTTACAGAAATGATTTCTCATTTATTTCAAAAGCAGGGGAAATATCTGATAGAAATTGCTCCTGGGTAAGGGGGCGGGGGGGGGGAGGCTTTTCAGCAAAATATGAAACGCTGAGAAAAAAATTATGTTTTATTATGGTAGGAGTTCCCCTGAAGAACAGACTACTCCCCTTCATCTAGCAGCATTCAATAATCATAGGAACAAACCATAGTTTCTTCAAATACAGTGTTCACCGTTTATATTAATACATTGAAGACTACTTTTCTATTTAAATTTTGATTTCTAAAAAGTTAAAAGTAGACAAAGAGAAACTGTTAATTGAGCCCTACTCTTTGTGTTCATGTTTGCATCCATGCTGTTTGAAAGCTTAGTAAAAACTGTAGTTGAATTATAAAATCTTTAAAAATATTAAAGAGAGAAGCTCATTCATTTTTTAATTAAAGTTAGACTAAGTTTTTAATGATAAGCTTCTTTATAAGTGGGATGTGACTTGAAGTTTTGCTCCTTTACAATTCATAAATTTTAAAAAGAAAAATGTCGAACTTGGAACTTAAAAGAAATTAGTTTAAAATTAAGTGATGCTCTGGTGATCCTGGTTTCAAAGTTTAAAAATGTGAATGTGGAGGACGGACTAGGGAGATCCCCCTTGTATCTGGCCAGCTATAGAGGTACAGGGTGTCCATTTATACATGTACCTATAAGAACAAAATTTACACCCTGTAGAACAACTGAAGTGTCCCCAAATACAAATAGTATCATTAAAAACAAGGTCTTTTAACAAAACCCTAAAAAACACCCTGTATTTTATTTTAACAAATTTTTTTTTTCTTACCATTTGAATATAAAGCATTGAAATATTTTGCTGCTATATTAACTAGGGTTTCCAGCGAATCTTTTCCCCGAAATATTCGCATTTTTTCGCATCTCATTCGCTTGCGAAAATATTCGTGTTTTTTGCGAAATTACGTCTTATTCTGTTTTGCGAAAAATAAATTCTGGAAAAATGGCGAAAGTTTTGCGGGGAAAAAAATATGAAAGAAAATTTTTTTTAATGATATAATAAAACTTCTAATGCTCAGCTCTCAGAGCAAAGAATTCCTTTTTTTCGCGGCAAGTTTTTCAATTGTTGCAGTTACAAAACTTATGGTTTTCGCGGAATGTTTTTTTTCGTAAAATTTCGTTTCGGTTTCACATTTTTTCGCTTAATTCATATTTGCGAAAAAATGTGATATTTCGCGAAATGTATGCGAAATACGAGTGAAAATGTTCGCATTTTTTCGCGAACGTTTTCGTGTGCTGGAAACCCTAATATTAACATATCTGTAGTTAATAAATGATAAGATTTTTACGATATTCATAAAACTACTTCTTTCTAACGTGGGGGGGGGGGGGTGCACACAAGATATAACCCCGGAATATTGTAAATACAGAAATATATTTTTATTTATCTATTTATTATATTAGGAGCGACGGAGTGTGTTTCTATTCTAATGGAACAAGGTGATGGTAAAAACTTTGTTTAAACTTTTATGAATGAAAAATGTTGTGTTAAAGGTGAAAAGGTGGTTTTACTTAACTTCTTATTCTAGTCTTAATTTAGTCACTTCTAGTGTGGAAGTATAGCGACCCAATGAGTTGGATTTGATTTGATTTGATTTGTTAAATTAGCAGAAGAAGCATATGTAAATATTTGTTTTTATTTTGACAGTGCATATTTAAATATTCTTCTATGCATATTGCATATTGTGCTCTTGACCTCATGCAAAAAAACATTTTGCAAAAAATTTGTTAAAATAACAGTTTCTCTTCCAGAATTTGTTGATCATGAAAGCCTAAAAGGTCGGGTTTAGTTTTTTTTATTACAGGAGATTATTTTGGAATTGGGAATACATCATGATTTAACTTGATATAAATTGAGATCGGGATTTGATTTGGGATTTAAATTGGTACTAGGCATTGGGATTCAATTGGGACTTGGAAAATTCTATTGGGAGAATTACTTGAAATGGTTTGAGGGATGATTTTGGGATTGGAAATTGAATTGGGATTTACTAAATAGACATATAAATTATTTGTGCAGGTGCTCATGTTGCAACTTATAACAAAGAGGATGGCCGAACCCCGGTACACGTAGCTTCTTCACAGGTCCCGTAATATATTTAATAGTAGGCTTTTAGGGATCTTCGCGCCCATCTTCTATTTTAATTGTTAAAATGCTCCCTTTGTGTACATTTTAAAACAAAACAAAATTTCGCGGATTTTATAAAGATTTCGTGGATTTTATAAAGATTTCGCGGATTTTATAAAGATTTCGTGGATTTTCAAAAGTTTCAAAAATAGAATTTTAATGGGAGTCAAATTTTTGAAATTTTATTTTCCATAAACCTTCCCTGGGGTCACACGAGGTCCACAGCAAATTTGGGCCCGATCGGCTCAGACAGACATGCAAAGTATATATAGATTTAAAGTGTTTAATTCCTTTATGTTTTCTGGCACTTTTGTAGAGAGCCCACAATTAAAAATAATCGGTTTTTAAATTATAAACATATTGATATCTAATTTATACTTCATCTTAAAGTTTGGTTTGATTTCTGTTTTTGTGTAGGGTCATGTTGACACTGTGAAACTACTGCTGGAGAATACAGAAGAAGCAAGTGTTGTTGATTCTACGGATCTGAGTAAGCTTTTAAGGGATTGTTCATCATTCTTGGTAGAGTGACGTCCTAATAATTTTTCCGTATTTTTATCATTCTGGGATTACTAAAATGTAGTTAAGTTAAATATATTCTGAAAACGTATCCACCCCTAAAGTAGGAGTTTTTTAACGTCGAATTTGCGCTCAAACTCAGGATTTACAGATCTTTAAAAAGTTTAATATGTCTCAAATGAGTCCTTGCCACAACACTGCATACTCAGTTCAATTACTTTACATAGCCGGTCACTCCCTTTAAGATAAAATCGAAGGTTTTGACTTGTTTGACTATTTTTAAACTGAAATTTGTTACTTTGTTTTTTAACAAGGGATTGGCATGAGATCATTTGTGGTTCAAAATATAATATTATTATATAAATGTACTTTTTTCAAATTTTCTAGATTTTTTATACGAAAGAAATTTTAAATCGACTAATTTAACCTTTTGAGAAAAACAGTATTTTCGCGATTTAAGTAACAAAATATAAAACTAGAGTTAAAAATAGATTTTTCTTAAAGCGTCGAAATTTGTTAATGAGTTTTAAACCATGATAGATTAGACTAGATAGCTCATGTCGTCTTCATTGAAATATTCTGTATATAAAACACTCATGTGGACCAAGCAGTAAACGATAAACTTTTAAATCATATTTAATAGATTGTAAGACAGTTACATTCACCAATTCACCCCGTAACATTGTTTGTATACAATGACCTGTACCATATCTGGATTCTGGGTTTATGGTACAAAGGGGAATCTCCACGAAATTTGATATTGTTATTATTTGAAAATTAAGGAAGGCCTGTAAATAGATCAACTTTAAAAAGCTATATTACCAAAAAGATAGGTGCGAAGCGCCCTTTGAAACGTGTAATAAAAACCGTCACCATCTTTTGTCATTAAACCCGATTTCTCCTTTAAGTTTAAATGCTCCAAACTCAAAAATTCATTGCAAAGAAATATTCTAGATTCAATCGGGGTCTTTTTATAAAACTTTTACTTTTAATGTTGGATTTTGATATTTGAATATTAAGATGGGTGGACTCCACTGATGCTCGCCTGTCGGTCAGGGCATGTATCCTGTATCAAGCTACTGCTGGAGTATGGATGTAATGTCAAGTAAGTTTCATGTATCCTGTATCAAGCTACTGCTGGAGTANATAAACATAAAACATCAGAAATATATATTTCTGAATAATAATTATTTCTGAATAATTCTTTATTCCAACTGATGATTGGGTTAGACCCATGAAACATTTTGTCTTGGAAGAAATATATATTTAAACATCTAAAATGTATATTTAAACTGAAAAAGTTGAAAATACTATATATATATATTATATATACATATCTATATATTTGATTTAATCAGCTTGAATTATGTAGATTGGCTGATAATGAGGAAAGATCATCTATATATATACATATTTATATTCCAGTTTTTAACTTCACATTTTTATTAAAAAAAAGAATTATACTAAACATAAAGTTTCACGTCTATCATGACGATCCTCAGTAGTTACAATTCTTTGAACAACAATATTTATAGTCTAGATATAATCAGCTTGATTTATATTTATCCGCGGATAATGACGGAAGATCAGCTATATACGTATCTATAGTCTAGATATAATCAGCTTGATTTATATTTATCCGCTGATAATGACGGAAGATCAGCTATATATGTATCTATAGTCTAGATATAATCAGCTAAGTTTATATTTAGCGATTCATAATGAGGGTTTGATCAGCTGTATACGTATCTATAGTCTAGATATAATCAGCTAAGTTTATATTTAGCGATTCATAATGAGGGATGATCAGCTGTATACGTATCTTTAGTCTATATAATCAGCTAGGTTTTTATTTATCGGCTGAAAATGAAGGAAGATCAGCTATATATATATATTCTTGATATAATCAGCTTGAATTACATATAGATCGACTGATAATGAGGGAAGATCAGCTCTTTTTTGGTCACTTTCTTTCGGCCAGGAATCAGCCGCTGATGTTCTTATCCAACATTCTAAAAAGTAAGCTTAATATTTAAATATGTTATTTTTTTTTGCTTTGAAAAACATTTATTCAGTTATCCAGTTATACATAATTTTAATATTAATATCTAAGCAATCGGGTCCGTCTTGAGAACGATTTTTGGACCCTCCCCCCCCCCTTCTATCAATTTTGTACATTTACTTTTTTATTTCTGGGCCGAACGCTGCGGCTAGGATTGGCTATGGGACTGAGCGCTGCAGATAGCACAGGCTATCGGGCCGGTGCTTCGGCCACATGATCAATTTTACAAAATGTACAATATTGATAGGAGGGGGGGGGGGGGGGTCCAAAAATCGTTCTCCAGAAAATTATCAAACAATCCTTAGTTTTTGTAAAATGTAAAATTTAAAAAATTATGTTTTTAATTGATTTTATTTTACATTTTCAAATAATTTTAAAGAGAATCAATCTACAGGACAATCCTGAACTTTTTGTTTATGGATGCATGAGGTTTGAAAACCAGGGTGGTAGTCTAGCTTTAGATTAATAATAAAAATCTACTGTATCTGATGACCAGGGTAGGTTTCCACTCCATCTAGCGGCAGATTTATAAATATATATATTTGAAGGGATCTACTAGTATCTGATAACCAGGGTAGGAGTCCACTCCATCTAGCGGCAGGATCAGGACAGATAAATGTACTCTTCTCTCTCCTAGAGTTAGAACCCAGCCTTGCTAATACTCCTGACAAAGCAGGTTTTATTTTTTCCTTTCATACAATGATTTTTCTTCCAGGAATGACTTCCGTAATTTCANTTTTTTCAGGATATACTCCAATTCATTACGCTGCTTACCATGGGCAGGAGGGAGCCCTGGAACTTCTTCTGGAACATTTTAATGTAAGAAAAAACCTAACTTTTTCACTTTATAATTTTCTCAATTTTCTTGTAACATCATCTCCATTTTTAGAGTGTCATGGCTGATTCACATCGGTATCCTAATAGGTTGAATCAGATATTCATTTTTGTATAGCAAAAAATTGTTATTTTTAAATTTTAATAGTGAAATACATGTCCCACGTGAATTTAATGGTTCTGTCAATATTCCAGAAAGCTATGACTTCCGATCACAATTACTCCTATTAAACATAATTTTTCAGCCTTCTTTCTGAAATACTTTTTTGCCGGCGTATATGTTTTGAATATTTAACAAACAAATCCGTAACTTTAAAGATTGTTAAAATATAAACCAAAACGAGTATGATTTCAAATTGAAGAAACCGAATGCCTCTAACTCTGGTTAGTCGGGGGTGGTCCTTGGTTTCAATAAACCTTGCTATTTTAGATATCTAGTATCCACCCTTCTTCCTTTTCTCTCCGTTTTTAGAAGTCTGAAGACCTACGCAAAAATAACAATTCTGTCAAACTGTGGCCTTTTTAGGGCTCTTAAGGCTATCAAGAAATACTGGTTCTTGAGAGATTTAACTAACTGAAGGTTCTTGAAGGGCTTCAAGACTCGTGAGAACAAACTTGGCACTGGCAGACATTAGCTTCTATATCAAGTTCTAATCTCTGTTCTTGAAGGGCTTCAAGACTCATGAGAACAAACTTGGCACTGGCAGACATTAGCTTCTATATCAAGTTCTAATCTCTGTTCTTGAAGGGCTTCAAGACTCATGAGAACAAACTTGGCACTGGCAGACATTAGCTTCTATATCAAGTTCTAATCTCTGTTCTTGAAGGGCTTCAAGACTCATGAGAACAAACTTGGCACTGGCAGACATTAGCTTCTATATCAAGTTCTAATCTCTGTTCTTGAAGGGCTTCAAGACTCATGAGAACAAACTTGGCACTGGCAGACATTAGCTTCTATATCAAGTTCTAATCTCTGTTCTTGAAGGGCTTCAAGACTCATGAGAACAAACTTGGCACTGGCAGACATTAGCTTCTATATCAAGTTCTAATCTCTGTTCTTGAAGGGCTTCAAGACTCATGAGAACAAACTTGGCACTGGCAGACATTAGCTTCTATATCAAGTTCTAATCTCTGTTCTTGAAGGGCTTCAAGACTCATGAGAACAAACTTGGCACTGGCAGACATTAGCTTCTATATCAAGTTCTAATCTCTGTTCTTGAAGGGCTTCAAGACTCATGAGAACAAACTTGGCACTGGCAGACATTAGCTTCTATATCAAGTTCTAATCTCTGTTCTTGAAGGGCTTCAAGACTCATGAGAACAAACTTGGCACTGGCAGACATTAGCTTCTATATCAAGTTCTAATCTCTGTTCTTGAAGGGCTTCAAGACTCATGAGAACAAACTTGGCACTGGCAGACATTAGCTTCTATATCAAGTTCTAATCTCTGTTCTTGAAGGGCTTCAAGACTCATGAGAACAAACTTGGCACTGGCAGACATTAGCTTCTATATCAAGTTCTAATCTCTGTTCTTGAAGGGCTTCAAGACTCATGAGAACAAACTTGGCACTGGCAGACNAATCGCTTATCAGGCGACTTGTGACAGCTTTGATACAAGAGTTAACCTTGATACAAGTCTCAGCTTTGATACAAGTGTCAGCTTTAATACAAATGTCAGCTTTGATACGGTGTTAGCTTTGATAAAAGTGTATAAGTGTCAGCTTTGATAGGAGTCTCAGCTTTGATACAAGTGTAAGCTTTGAGGTCATGCTTAATTTTGAATGTCAGCTTCAATATGAGTGCTAACATTGATACGAGTGTATAAGCCTTTATGCGAGTGTAAGTTTTATACAAGTGTTAGTTTGATATGAGTGTTAGCTTTGATGTAGGTGTCAGTTTGATATGAGTGTCAACTTTGATACGCGTCTTAACTTTGATACAAGTGTCAGCTTTGATACGAGCGTTAGCCTTGATGTAAGTGTCAGCTTTGATACGTGTCAGCTTTGATTACTCTTATCAAAGCTGACACCTGTATTAATTTGACACTTGTATCAAAGTTAACACTCATATCAAAGCTGTCACTTGTATTGAAGTTTACACTCACATCAAAGCTGTCACTTGTATCAAATTTGACACTCATATCAAAGCTGTCACTTGTATCAAAGTTAACACTCATATCAAAGCTGTCACTTGTATCAAAGTTAACACTCATATCAAAGCTGAGACTCACATCAAACTGACATTATTATCAAAAGGCGTAGGCCTGGGTAATATTGGTCAAAAGGTGGTAAAAAAACTTATTGGTTC
>NW_019397378.1:74562-75888 GCF_000591075.1 Eurytemora carolleeae
AGTCGCCTAATCGGGTGAAAAAGTTGGATGGCATCCGATTAGCCGACAAAAAATCGCTTAAAATAAATCGCTTATTTTAAACAAAAAATCGCTTATATTGCAGAAGAAGTTGGTGACTGCCAAATAAGCGATACAAAATCGCATAAATATAACAAAAAAAAGCTTATTTTGCAGCAAAAATGTACAGCTTCCAGGTAAGCGACGGTATTTTTAACAAAAATGTTGCTTATTTGACAGTAGAAATTTAAATCTTCCTAATAAGTGACGACAAAAAATCGCTTTTTTTTAACAAAATTCCTCCCTCCTTTCTTCCCTCTACCTCATTCCCTCCCTGTACTTATAAGATCTTAGAATCCCTAGGATGCTTAAATTTCACTCGAGTCGAGTGTTTTGTTATTGAATTTTTTTAAATACACTTTTTTCTTATGTAGAGGGTTACCGCTTGTCCCCCGACATAATCGAATTTTCGAAATCTTACTTACTTCAACCTGACATGATGTTGTGTGATGTTTGATTTGAAGATTTTTTTTTTAATCTAAACTATTTAGCAAACTGTTTTTAACGTTTAACAAATAATTTGCAAAATAGAACAAATCTTCAAACTTTAAATCTTGATTTTCCGCTAATTTCTGCGACAGCTTCGTTATTTTCGTACATTCAAATAGATCACAATTAGACGCAATTAGAAATGAACAGGTTAACTGAGCACATGCTATGTTCGTAAGCTAACTAAATGTAAAATGAGGATCGGGAATGAGCAATAAAGCTAACCCATAAGCTGATTCATAAACCAAACCGGAGGTTTTGAGTACCTGCTTGAAAATATACAATTTTAAATCGCTTATCAGGCGACTTTCTGTCGTCCTAAATGAAGTTATTTCTAATTCAAAGATTATGATTTAAAACCGTTTAAAATGCTACTAATAATCGTTTATTAGACAACTTTTTGTCCTTTTTCACATTTGAGTTTTAAGACAACTTAAAGAGGCAAATTAGGCAACTTTTAGTCATCTATTATGAAGGGTTTTTTTACTTCACAAATAATGAATTAAATTTTTCAAATACAACTACAAATCGTTTATCAAGCGACTTTTTGTCCTTAATTTCACTTTTTCAGTTTTAAATTAAGAATGTTAGGATCCTCTTAATTTTGATGCGTACCCTGCCCTATAAAAATGGATCCAGATCAGGCCATGGCATTTATTAAATTTTACTGATTTTTTGGTACTAATGAAAAATCACATTTAACCCTATCTCGACTGGGCTATTTTATCTAATTTAGATATCCCAAGTCCAACTTTCAAAGGCCTCTAACTTTAACAGTTA
>NW_019397379.1:0-598 GCF_000591075.1 Eurytemora carolleeae
AATCTCAAAATATTTGACATTTACTTAGTAGCAACGCACACACCTCAACTCGATGACCCCATTTTTTTTATTTTGGGGCAAGAAACATCTATAGAACACTGGCAGACACACAATAGGACTAGGCAGTGCAACAAGGTTGAAGCAGTCAGACTTTAGGTTGAATTTACTTTTACTAAAGGGTCAGAGGTATATATATAGTACTACTGCGTAAAATTTATATAGACTGAAAGGTATTAAGATGCAACAAATGTGCGTAGGACAAAAATAACATACCAAGAAACATAAATAGATAGATGGATAGATGATAGATAGATAGATAGATGGATAAACAGTCGTAGAGATGGATAGATGGATAGATAAATAGAGAGCCATGGATAGTCGATAGATGGATAGTTAAATAGATAGATAGATAGATGTATAGAGCGTAGATAGATTTTAGAATGTGTATATAGAGTTAATGAATTGACATAAGCTCCCTATTTAGTGACATGTGACATACAACACAAATATATACATACATCACAAGATAGTTTACCAAATATAGTTCCCCCTTCTCACATAGCCCCCTCCCCCCTCCCCCCATTCTCATATAGCCCCA
>NW_019397379.1:877-23968 GCF_000591075.1 Eurytemora carolleeae
TCTGTCTATCTGTCTATCTGTCTATCTGTCTATCTGTCTATCTGTCTATCTGTCTATCTGTCTATCTGTCTATCTGTCTATCTGATATCCATGTATGTCTGGACAGATTACTCTCTCTAGGGTGAGTGATCATTCAACAATCTTATCATAATCAGAAGTAAAACATACAAACCAGCACAGACAAACACACACACACACACACACACACTCAAACATACAAACCAGCATAGACAAACACACACACACTCAAACATACACACCAGCACAGACAAACACACACACACACACACACACAAACATACAAACCAGCATAGACAAACACACACACACACTCACTCAAACATACACACCAGCACAGACAAAACACACACACTGACCCAAACATACAAACCAGCACAGACAAACACACACACACTCACCCAAACACACAAACTAGCACAGACAAACACACACACACACACTGATCCAAAACAAAAAACCACTCGAAAACAAATTAAAATTTCAAATCACCCGACTCACCGTGGTACCATTAAAAGCTTTGTCTATTCTATAACCCTACGCTTTAAGGGCGCTTCGCGCCCATCTTCTATTTCAATGGTAAACAGGTTCTCTTTGTAAAACATTGTAAAACCAAAAAAAAAAATCGCGGGTTTTATAAAAAAAAATCATGCATTTTTAAAATCTATTGACAATCGAAATTGCTAGATACAAAAAATTAGTTGTGCGGGGATGATGATGATTGCTCATTTTTAGCTTTCTTATCAAGAATCCTACATGTTCAACAATCTTCCTTTATTGTTCTAATCATGCTTCGTACTCTTCCATGAACCATTATACATGTTTAAATATTTCTTTTACAGTTATCTCGACACCTACATGTGGTAATTTTCTTCTACATTATCATTGAGCATAAGAATGGGAAGTCGATAAGCATTAAGGTAGAGGTCATGAAAGCTTAAACTTTTAAACCCCACTCTATCAATATTTGGTTTGGTTTGACTCGTATACTCCTTAACCGGTCCCAGGATTCCTTCCGGTCCCTGGATTTACTCCTTCCGGTCCCTGGATTTACTCCTTCCGGTCCCTGGATTCTCCCTTTCCATCACAGTCCAGCCCCAGGGAATAGGACTAAAGGGAAAGTCGTCAATTATAATTAAACTTAAATAACGAGTAGTTTATTGTAAACTTTAATCAAATTACATTCTTTGCATGAAAATTTGGCTTATAGCGTTGACTTAAATATGTAAATAATATATAACATGTATATTAAACTATTTTTAAGAAAACAATTGACAATTAACAAATGTACTCTCCTAGACTGTACAAATACCGAGATTCTTATGTACTGTATAATGTATATACCTTCAGTACACGCCTTCGGTTCGGTATTCCTTACACACACTCTTTTGGCACAGACACACACACATGACGTTTCCGCCCCCCCTCTTATCCTATTTCTTTAATTTGTGTTCTGTATCCCAGAAAACATTAATTTTTAATGTCCCCTGGACCAAGGATCTGGTGCTCCTCGCCTCCTATTCTTTTCAAACTTTTACAAAACTTTCAACAAAACTTTTCATCTTTATCCCAGCCGTTGAACATACAGGGTGTCCCAGGGGGTTTACACCTTGCTAATACAGGGTGTCCCAGGGGGTTTACACCTTGCTAATACAGGGTGTCCCAGGGGGTTTACATCTTGCTAATAGAGGGTGTCCCAGGGGGTTTACACCTTAATACAGGGTGTCCCAGGGGGTTTACACCTTGGTAATACAGGGTGTCCCAGGGGGTTTACTACAGGGTGTCCCAGGGGGTTTACACCTTAATACAGGGTGTCCCATGGGGTTTACATCTTGCTAGTACAGGGTGTCCCAGGGGGTTTACATCTTGCTAATACAGGGTGTCCCAGGGGGTTTACACCTTGCTAATACAGGGTGTCCCAGGGGGTTTACACCTTGCTAGTACAGGGTGTCTCAGGGGGTTTATACTTTTCTAATACAGGGTGTCCCAGGGGGTTTACACCTTGCTAGTACAGGGTGTCCCAGGGGGTTTACATCTTGCTAATACAGGGTGTCCCAAGGGGTTTACACCTTGCTAATGCAGGGTGGCTCAGATTTTTTACACCAGCTTAAAATACTGGGAGTCCCAGGTTTTCTACACCTTGATAAGATATGGTGTCCCAGATTTGTTATACCTTGATAATACAGGGTGTCCCAGGTTTTTTTACCTTGTTAATACAACTTTTTACAACTTAATAGTACAGCATGTCATAAAGAGTTTTTACAGTTTAAACCTAGAGGGTGTCCTGCAAGGGGATTGTATAGATACGATTTTTTCATGGGACTTAAAACATCTGTATTCTATATAGAAGTCTGTCCATGTCCAAAGAAATTATGGTAAACCTATATGTATGTACAGGGTAAGTCAAAATAAAGTGTGATTTGCGGCGCCTGGTGCAAAATTGTACCTTGTTTTTGCAACTCTCCTGTATGGTGTTTTTCCAATATTTTTTGAAAATTTGTAATTTTTTTTGGTACTCCAACTCCAATGGTCCAAAAGAAAATCCGCGAACCTTTTTTTCCTTTCAAAGTCAAAAGTTCAGAAAAGCAAAAATGTGTTTTTAAATTATGTCTATCGAAATCTAAAAATCACAGAAGATTTGCAAAATTGAAATAAGAACATTTGCAATTTTTAGTTCTGGTCTAATTGTTTAAGGAAAAGATTCTCTAGTTCCTTTCTTCTTAGTATATTCTAAAGTATTCAACATGCGCTGTTCAGTTGAAACCTTAAGAACCATTGTAAAACAGTTTTTTTTACGAAAATTATACCAGAACTGATAATTGCGAGTTTTGTAATTACAATTTTGCAAAATTTCTGAGATTCTGTGATTCAATCTTTTTAAAATTTTAGATTTCGATACAAACAATTGATTTACACATTTTTGTTTTTCTGAAAAAAGGTTCGCGGATTTTTTTTTGAGCCATTGAATTAAATTTTTTTACAAATTTTCAAAAAATAAAGAAACATACCATAGAGGAGAGATGCACAAAAAAGGTACAATTTTGCACCAGGCGCCGCATATCACACTTTTTTTTGACTCACACTGTATGTTGTAAATTAGAACAGATATCATCAAAATGTCAAGGATCTTTAAATTGAGGGTCACTTGAAAATCCCTTTGAAGTCTCTTTACTAAATTTTTTTAAAAACGTTTTTATAAAAGATAATTACAAAATTGTACACAATTATTTTAATAGTATTACAGTATTCCAATTTTTTCCACTTTGGGATTCTTGTGTCCCAGGACCCTCCCCCTGGGGGGGGGGGAGCCCAGAACCCTGAAAACCCTAAGTGGGAAACAGCACCCCAACATTTATATTTGATATTTTCAAAATAGTCTGTACATTCTTCTTATCTATTCATTGGTTCAGAAATAATTTCTATATTTTGGGTCCTTTCTAGTTGTTCTTACTCCATACATGATAGTTTCTTTGTTCACAATTTTATATCTTTGTCCCAGGATACCAACTGATTGAGAACACGTATATTTAAAGGAAGTGTTTTCAATTTTATATATTTGTCCCGGGATACCATCTGATAGTTATTCACTTGTTAAAGTTAACACGTAATCTTGAGAATATATATTTAAAGGGAGTGCATTCAATTTAACATATTTGTACCGGGATATAATCTGATAGTTATTTCCTTGTTAAAGGATCTTAACATGTAATCTTGAGAACATATATTTAAAGGGAGTGTTTTCAATTTAATATAAATGTCCCGGATATCATCTGATAGTTATTTCCTTGTTAAAGGATCTTAACACGTAATCTTGAGAACATATATCTGAAGGGAGTGTTTACGATTTAATATATACGTCCCGGGGTATCATCTGATAGTTCTTTTCTTGTTAAAGGGTCTTAACACGTAATCTTGAGAACATATATTTAAAGGGAGTGTATTTAATTTAATATATTTTTTCCTAGGATTAGGAATGATAAAGTTTTCATTTTTAGAAAAACGATTGATTCGTTATAAAAACGTCGGCGAAAAATTGAAAACGAAACGATCGTTTTTAAGGACCTAAAACGTCCACCTTTTCTCTATATATAGTTCATCCTACTATCTATCTATCTTCCTATCTATCTTTATATACATCTATCTATTTATCTATGTATCTATCTATCTATCTTTCCATACATAATCTTGAATAGTTAGTTAACCTTATACCCCCTCAGCCCTCAATATACCTTACATAGTTAACATAACAAATATCGAAATTTAAAAAAAAATGAGATTTTCTAATTTTACTTCAAAACTAAAATTGAAATTTAAAATTTTTATCATTTTTAGGAAGAATTTTTCCCCTGTATGGTATGGTCCGCCCAATAAAAAGAAATCCCGAACAAATTCAAGATTTTCCCCCCTTTGTGTATTTAAATACATAGAGAGGTGGACTTTGAAGCGTAATGGGATCCGTTAGTGGGGNGGAGGGGAGTCTGTAGTCACTTAAATAAATAATGCATTTTATTAACGCAAAACGAGAGCATGTGTTTTTTTTTCTCGTGAACTCCAAATCTCTCTGCAAAAATCTGAGTGAATTTTGCCAATTACCTTTTAAATACTAAAGCTAACTGCTAAAAGGCTTTAAATGTACATGTCTATGGCTACAAAATCAACCTAATCTAAAATTTTTTAAGACATTTCATAGCAGTCTGGTGATTTACTTGTTTTAATATCCGGGATTTTCAGTTTTAGAATTGCAAAGAAATCTACGAGGGTAGGAAGGACTACACAATAATTTCTCGTCCGAGCCACATTCTCCTAATTTTCTTGTCCAAGCCACCTTAAAATCCTCGTCCTTACATCCATATTTTATGCCCTAACGTGGCCAGATTAAAAAATATAGTTTTATCTTCAAGAATTGGAAACTTTTTAACACAAAATAATCGAAGGACGGGGATTCTGAGGTGGCTCAGACGAGAAAATGAGGAGAATGTGGCTCGGACGGGAAATTGTTGTGGCAGGCCTTCCTACCCTCAATCTACCGTATACAATATATTATCATATATATATCTAGGATGAATCTAAGAAATTGATGATGTATTATATAGTATGCAAGCCTAGAGTGCATGAGAAGTGGGCAGAATTATAATAGAGCTCACATATACATATACATAGAGAATAAGGCTTTAGGAATATTCATCATACACGTACACTTTCAAGAGGTTCCATAGCTAGGGAGAACCACACCCTGCTCTATACCCTCCCTACATCATACACGTACACTTTCATGAGGTTCCATAGCTAGGGGGAACCACACCCTGCTCTGGGGGGAATATCAGTTTTAAGGTGAACAAAGTGCCTTTTAACTGTTAAAAATGGCTTTGTTCACCCTGTTTACTCTTTAAACCACCCTCCACCCCTACCAATGGCAGTGCAGTATTTTTGTCACATGTCTCCGTCTGTATCACGTGACCAGTATACTGCACTGCCATTGGTGGTAGTTCTAGTCATGTGATACGGACATACAAATAGTATTATCAATTATGTTTATTAAAAATAACAAATTATTAAATTGGAATAATAAAAGGAGAAAACCTAATTAACTTTGATTCCTAATTGTGATATCGTCGTATTTAGATTGGTTGCGTATTTTCTGAATATAATCTGTTTAAACCTACTTTTTTATACAACATTTTTTTAAATAGATTTTCGCAAAAACCGTCCTAATAATACAGGGTGTCCCACATCATATTAGACCGAGAACGGGTCTAAATTACGATTTTCGTGACTAATTAGAAAACTTCATTAGAATGAATCACTTTGAAAAATAACATAAGGCTTATATAAGAATTTTCTTGCGGAAAATGATAAGTTTTTCGAGTATTAAGGGTTTATTTTGGTGTTAAAGATTGGAAATAATCTAATATGATATGGGACGCTCTGTAGAAGATATTGCACTAGGAATTTACTTGTTTACGCTCTGTACACTTGTATATGGCTCATTGGCTACATTATTGGTTTTAATTCAAATAAAGTTATGCATTTCTAACGGCAAATTACTTTTAAAAAGTTTTTGCAGAGCGGTTTGCATATAAAATATCCTTTAATAATTTAAAAATATATAAAAGACGACATTCTGTGGCTTATTATTTAAACAAATTGAGGCGTCATGTTTTGCGTATACATTCCAATGCCTTTTATATTATCAGCTCTTTGGATTACATTAATCTCTACATTTGCGTAATATATTCGGCCGCGGGGTCGTATTAAAGTCTGATTATTTCTGGGAAACACTGTAACTCTTTTCCAAATAGAAGAACACTGATATCCTCATCATAGAACTTTTAAATAGGTTTTAAAATTGAGATATATCCCTTCCACCATTTGGCCCATGACGGGCAAATACTAGTATTCAATGTCAGATTGAAGAATGAAATCAATTTAAGTTTTTACTGACTCTAATATTGCAGGTTTGGACCTTGGCTTTATGTATATATTAGTTGTATACTTTAATTATCTTCCTTGTTTACAGTAGGAACCATTCAACTGTGGAATAGGAAGACGACTGCTATACTCAAATTATTATTTTATTTATTCAAATCAACATTAAACAAAGTAGAGTCTAGTGTTCAATGCACAATAAACACATGTACACAATATGAAAAAGAAAAACGAATTGGTTTGTTTCTTTGTTCTCTTTTCGTTTTAGATTTTTTCTTAACGATATTATTAATCGTTTAAGTCGTTTTCCTAACGATATTATTAATCGTTTAAGTCGTTTTCTTAACGATATTATTAATCTTTTAAGTCGTTTTCAACATTTGAATGCACGTAAGTTGTCGTCTTTCTAATCCGTTGTTTTATGGCTTATATATCTATATATAAACTAGAAATTCAAGGCGCTTCGCGCCCTTCTTTCTAGCCTTAGAGGGTTCTTCGCGCCCCTCTTCTGAATTAATTGTAAACATGTTCTCTTTGTGTACATCGTAAAACTAAACAAAAATAATTCGCGGATTTTTACAAAAAATTTCGCGGATTTTCAAAATTTTAAAAAATTTAATGACGATCGAATTTTGATAGAGACAAATATTTGAAATTTTGATGATTCATAAACCTTCCCTCGGCTCCCTAGATATCCCACAAAAAATTTGAGCCCGATCTGTTCAGCCGTTTTGACGTTTATTGGATACAAACAAACAAACAGACAAACAAACAAACAAACAGACAAGCCAAATTTATATATAATCTATCTATCTATCTATCTATCTATCTATCTATCTATCTATCTATCTATCTATCTATCCATCCATCTAACTATCTATCTATCTATCTATCTATCTATCCCTGGAGTCTGGGTGGTCTGATTGTACTAGGTTCTCACAAACCAACTATTTCAATTTTTCAAATTTTCCATCATTTAATTATTCAATCATAATTTGAGAATATTCCCACACCCTGCTCTATACCCTCCCTTCATCATACACGTACACTTTCAAGAGGTTCCATAGCTAGGGAGAACCACACCCTGCTCTATACCCTCCCTACATCATACACGTACACTTTCAGGAGGTTCCATAGCTAGGGGGAACCACACCCTGCTCTATACCCTCACGTACACTTTCATGAGGTTCCATAGCTAGGGGGAACCACACCCTGCTCTATACCCTCCCTACATCATACACGTACACTTTCAGGAGGTTCCATAGCTAGGGGGAACCAAGAAAAAATATTCCATTACATTCCATTACAGACGCCAACGTCTGTTTCCAAAGGGCATGCTTAAAAGATTTCTGTTATTAAAAATAGATAGAATTACACCAATAACTTCCAAATTATTGATTAGATGAACATTTGAAGTATATATAGTACATCAGGCATTGTCATCTTTAATTGCCTGGAGGGTCAATTTAAACCGGTTTTTTAATTTTAAAATTATTTATCTTTAATAATGAACTCTCTTTACATATTTAGTATTTTAAGATCATAAAAGATACAATTTTAAATCCTTTTTGAAATTTCTAGGTGAAAGAAAGAAAAATGCGACAATTGTACTTTTTTCTTTTAGCACTTTAAAATTTGAAGTGCTGATTGTAAACTTCAAACGTTAACAAAATATTCTTGAATATCATCTTATATACTTTCAGGGCGCTTTGTATACATTGTAAAACAAAAACAAAACAAAGTTGGCGGATTTGATAAAAATCGAATTTTGTTGAAGCTAATTTTTTAATTTTGATCATTCATAAACCTTCCCTGGGGTCACATGAAGTCCCACAAAAAAATTGGGACATACAAGACATACAAGCGAAGTATATCTATATATAAATCTGGCTTGTCTGGGTGTTTGTCTGTTTGTTTGTATCCAATAAACGTCAAAACGGCTGAACAGATCAGGCCCAAATTTTTTGTGGGACCTCACGTGACCCCAGGGAAGATTTATGTATGATCAAATTTTTAAAAATTTGTGTTTAAAAGTTTTTTATTTTAGAAAAATTTTGAAAATGCGCAAAAAAATATTACGAAATCCGCAAACTTTTTTGTTTTTGTTTTATACTGTACAAAGAGAAGATGTTCACAGATAAAGCCACAATTAAAAGTTGAAATAGAAGATAGGCGCGAAGCGCCTTAAAAGCCTAGTCTATAAATAAATTTGGCTTGTCTGTCTGTTTGTTTGTTTGTTTGTATCCAATAAACGTCAAAACGGCTAAACCGATCGGGCCCAATTTTTTTGTGGGACATCACGTGACCACAGGGAAGGTTTATGAATGATAAATGTTTTTTTTTAAAAATGTGTTTTAGAGGTTTTTAATTTTGTAAAAAAATTTTAATTCTTAAAAATCCGCGAATTTTTTTTTAATCCGCAAAATTTTTTTCTTCTATGTTTTAAAATGTAAACAAAAAGAACATGTTCACAATTTAAATAGAAGATGGGCTCGAAGCGCCTTAAAAGCCTTATAAATATATATACTTTGTTTGGGTGTCTGAATGTCTGTTTGTATCCAATAAACGTCAAAAGGCTGAACCGATCGGGCCTGAACTGTGTGAAGGTTTATGAATGATCAAAATTTCAAAAATTTGCCTCCAACAAAATTTGATTTTTATTAAATTTGAAAATCAACGACATTTTTATATAAAGTCATCAAACTTTTTTTTAGTTTTGTTTAACAACGAATACAACGAGAAAATAATCACAATTGAAATAGAAGTTGGGCGCGAAGCACCATAAAAGCCTGGTTATTAATAATTTTTAATTATTCTGTGCACCATTAAAAAATATTAAATTGTATGTGTTTTTTGGATTTAATTTTTTCAATAGCAAAATTAACTATTCAAAACATTTATTTGGGTGTTAAATCATTCCAAATTTACAAAAAAAATTCGCAATTTTTTGGACATCGTTGCTGCGAAAGTGGCGCCGGGATGACGGGTACGAAAATGGCGCACTCACAATCCAAATTGTTGAAAAAAAACATATTACATATAACATCCGGATTTAGGTGCTTTGAAGAGAATAATTTAAAATTCAATTTTGTCAGAGTAACATAACATTTTAAAATTTCAAATATCAATTCTCAAAAAATTGAGAATTTACAAAAATAGGAAATTTTGTATTTTTTTTAAATTGCAAGAAGAAGACAGGTTTGCAGACAGAAATACATTATAAATGTATTGTTGTAAGAAGGGGCACGAAGCGCCACGTTTTTTCTTTTTCGGCGTAACATTAAAGGGGTGATGAAACCTCATGAGATAGGGGTGGCAGGATGTTTGAAATCTGATATTCTAGAATCTAGAAATTTTCCCCCAGTCAATGTTTTCCCCCTCTTTGTGTTCTGGGTTGGGGAAATGTTTGTAAATCCCAGTGTAGAAATAAACTGGTTTAAACAACAACAATATCCATGATAATAAACAAGAAAGATAAACTCTACCCTCCCTACATCATACACGTACACTTTCATGAGGAAAATTTATGAATATATTTGTACATAATATACATTTCTCATATACATAATCTACACATGAAGATATCTACATATAAATATATTTATATATATTCATTATGTATATGATGCATATAATTAGTTTTTATATTGAAAGATTAATAATGATAACAATGTCAGTATTGATAGATGAAAAATAAGTATTATTAGAAAGATAAAAAGATAGTCATAGAAACATAGACGACTAATAAACAAATAGATAGATAGTTTTTTTCAACTAAAATTGAGATTGTTGAATTTAGAAGACTGGCCAGCACAGTTCACCTAGACCGACCCTTTGTACCCAATTGGTGTACATTTGAAAATCAGAGATAGTCCAAACTTTTTGATCCCAGTTTGAACTGTACCGCCAATTTACAATTACTACAGCGGTAGACTAGGGTGATTTGACCTAGCACACTAGCTTTGCTTAGTGTGTGCATAGATAGATAGATACATACAACTTACAAGGTACTAATGCAAGGAAAGTTAATTGCGGTCGCGTGTACATTATAGTGAAACCAGTTCTTTTCTTTCTGGGTGGACTTTGTAAACAATAATAGATGCATCAGTGTTAGTTTAGTATCCGAGGAGGTTAAAAGCATTAAATTTTGAAAATTTTGATAATTCACATAATAGTTTCCTATTCGACCAGAATATTTCATTGATTTTTTTATGTGAAAGATGGATCCCATGTCAGGCTTTGACATCCGTTTTGTGTATACATTACCGCCCAGAGACAGTATACACTGCAGTACAAAAGACGTGTACACTTCTGAAATAACTTTCCTTGCATTAGATCCTTGAATACCATTAGATTATGTTTAAAAACCAAAGCAACAAATTTATATTAAAGTTTCAAGGCCTTCTAATGTTTACATAGTGAGACACAGTGTAGCTAAATATATTTATTATGTTTAGTAGGACACCCTGGAAATAAAAACATTTATCATGTTTACTGGGACACCCTGTACTATAAATATATCTTGTACCCCCTCCCCCTGTACACTGTATTACTGTGTTGTTGTTGTAAATATATTTTATTTATCAGGTTTCAAGGGTTTTACTTGACAGGATATACATCATTTCTTTCAATAATAAGTAACTTTTAGTAACCTGGGCAGCACTGGGTTCCCAAGCTAGTTATGTAATATTTTAAAAGATTTTTGTCTACGTACAAAGGTTGACACCTTGGATGACATGAATTCAAATTTGCAGGTGCGTCAGGTATTCCAATACTTTTCATTACTTTTTGGTGGATCAGGTGTATATGTATTAGAACATAACATGTAACATATAAATTTTGGTAAATACATCAGTTAATATAGAAACTCCGCTTTGATTACAGCGTTGAGAGTAATTTGAGTCCTTGTTGAAACATACAAGCTGAGATCGTGCCTAGGTATTTAGAATAGATCGATTAAGAGGTTGTTTGATAGCTACAATTGTGTCCCTGTGTGAAATTTAGAGCTTGATTAATAGCTTGTTTGATAGCTACAATTTTGTCATTGTGTTACATTCAGATCTCGATTAAGAGCAATTGTTGGATAGCTATGCTTGTGTCCCTGTGTAGCATTTAGATCTCGATTAATAACTAGTGTCCGTATTGAAACCGCGATAGCTATAAGACACACTGGTCAAACAAAGGGGTGTATTAGAGTTACTGGAGTTTATTTTAAAAAAGTTTTTTGTGATTTGCATCCTCGACATATATTTTGATGATTATCCTAGCTTAGATTATCACATTAAACAAACTCGTAGGAAAGTTTCTAAATCTGTATTTTATATAAATAGAATACGAATATTCTTACCAGTAAAGCCTTTTTAAAGTCTTTATACTTATCCTCATATTCTCATATACTATATTCTTTAATGCCTGCCTATTTACTTCAGAAAACAGCGTAGGCATCGCGGGCAGCCGTAGTACATTTTAATTTCCGAGCCGGGTCAACCTTTCCGGTGACAGTTTGTACTGTACCTAGCTCTATGTACAGGACTAGCCAGTGCAACAAGGTTCACGCGGTCAGACTTTATGCTTTATATAAGTTGTATTTACTTTTACAAAAGGGGCAGATGTGCGTGGTATAGTTTATAAAGCCTCGCATAACTCTCATTCTTCACCTTTATTTTCCTCATTAGATATTCTGCCTCTTCCTGACCTAATAATTCAACAGCAATTATTAGTTATTTGTTGAATATGATCTTTTTTAATTCTACAACTTTTATACAAAATTGCAAATATATGAATTTTTGTATACATTTGACACAGTTTTATATCAATTTCTTGAGACAAGAACAGGCGTGCAACTAGTCTGATTAAGGGGGCAGGGGAATATATATAAATCTACAGTATGTACAGGTTTATCCCCAAAGGATGAGATATATATATAAATCTACAGTATGTACAGGATTATCCCCAAAGGATGAAATATATATAAATCTGCAGTATGTACAGGATTATCCCTAAAGGATGAAATATATATAAATCTACAGTATGTACAGGATTATCCCCAAAGAATGAGATATATATATAAATCTACAGTATGTACAGGTTTATCCATAAAGGATGAAATATATATAAATCTACAGTATGTACAGGTTTATCCACAAAGGATGAAATATATATAAATCTACAGTATGTATGTATCGGTTCTACCATACATCTGTTCTACCTTTATCTGTTCTTCCTTTCATCTGTTCTACATTACATCTGTTCTTCTTTTCATCTGTTCTACCTTACATTTGTTCTAATTTTCATCTGCTCTTCCTTTCATCTGATCTTCCTTTCATCTGTTCTTCTTTTCATCTGTTCTTTCTTTCATCGGTTTTCCTTTCATCGGTTCTTCCTTTCATCTGTTTTTCCTTTCATCTGTTTTTCCTTTCATCTGTTCTTCCTTTCATCTGTTCTTCCTTTCATCTGTTCTTCCTTTCATCTGTTTTTCCTTTCATCTGTTTTTTCTTTCATCTGTTCTTCCTTTCATCTGTTTTTCCTTCCTTCTGTTTTTCCTTTCATCTGTTTTTCCTTTCATCTGTTTTTTCTTTCATCTGTTTTTTCTTTCATCTGTTCATCATTTCATCTGTTTTTCCTTTCATATGCTCATTCTTTCATCTGTTTTTCCTTTCATCTGTTTTTTCTTTCATCTGTTCTTCCTTTCATCTGTTTTTCCTTTCATCTGTTTTTTCTTTCATCTGTTCATCCTTTCATCTGTTCATCATTTCATCTGTTTTTCCTTTCATATGTTCTTCCTTTCATCTGTTTTTCCTTTCATCTGTTCTTCCTTTCATCTGTTCTACCTTTCATCTGTTCTTCCTTTCATCGGTTCATCCTTTCATCTGTTTTTTCTTTCATCTGTTCTTCCTTTCATCTGTTCTTCCTTTCATCTGTTCTTCCTTTCATCTGTTCTTCCTTTCATCTGTTCTTCTTTTCATCTGTTCTTCCTTTCATCTGTTCTTCCTTTCATCTGTTCTTCCTTTGATCTGTTCTTCCTTTCATCTGTTCTACCTTTCATCTGTTCTTCCTTTCATCGGTTCATCCTTTCATCTGTTTTTCCTTTCATCTGTTCTTCCTTTAATCTATTCTTCCTTTCATCTGTTCTTCCTTTCATCTGTTCTTTCTTTCATCTGTTCTTCCTTTCATCTGTTCATTCTTTTATCTGTGCTTCCTTTCATGAGGATGAGAGAGGGAGGTATGGGGGGGAGGTAGGGGAGGGACGGTTGAATAGATATGAAGAATGAGGAGGAGAGGGGGAGGTAGGGGAGGGATGGTTGAATAGATATGAAGAATAAGGGTGAGAGGGGGAGGTAGGGAAGGGAAGGTTGAATAGATATGAAGAATGAGGAGGCGTTTTTACAGTATTACTAAAGTGAGTGCTTTTCTCCAGATATATTATATCAATAATAAATTTATCAATCTTTTCTAAGCTTTTCTATTTTTTTTAGATCCAAATATATATATTCTTCACAAATTGACACCCCCCCCCAGCAGGAATAGGGTTAATACGCAATCAATGTAGTTTTTCTGAACTGTTTTCTCAATCTCCTTCCTTGTCCTTTCTGTATAAATCCGCAGTTCACTTTTACACAGAATTGCAAATTTTGCAGATGAAATATTAAGAAATCGTTGTTTTTTTTCTGGTTAATTTTGTGTCTTTTTAAAATATCTTTTGCACAACATCTGCGCTCCTTGATTTCTTGGTGTTCTGAATTCATTTAACAAAGTGTGCGCGCACGCTGTGAAACAGACAGTGCACAGTGGCAGATGTGCTCACCAACATCGATATCCAGTCATGGAGAAGCACAGAATAGAGATGTATAATAGAGAGGAGTTAACTCATTGTATAGTAAATATTTAGAGTGGAGATTAATTTTATTGCGGAGTTAACTCCCTCTCATGTAGAAGCATAGAGCAAAGCTTTAATATAGAGCGGAGTTAACATTCAGTCTAGTAGATATACAGAGTGGAGATTTATATTAGAGTGGAGTTAACTTATAGCATTAGTATTCTAATATCAGTTGTTTTTAATCTATTTAGAAAAACCACAAGGGGGGGGGTGGAAAACAACCCCCCCCCCAAACGTGATAGGGTTAAGGAATTTGTTAATATCAACTGAAATAGACTTTTCAATACAAATTGTTTATGTTGCATTAAAGACTATCTTATGAGGTTGAGATTATTTGAAAAAAAAAATTTTATTGGAGACCAAACTGCGGGGCTTGGAGACATTCTGCATATCAGAAGGCTCCAGAGGTTAATTCGCGAAGCTCAAGGCGGTTCAGCAACCCCTACCTCATAGAGGCTTTATTATTACGAAAGTATAAAGAATATACTGGTTTAGGTCATCGCATTGCCAGATCCAGAGTAAGTCTGAATCGTTAATAAAATTGTGTTACAAGCTTTCAGTAGAAGCTGTAAACTTTAACATGCCAAAATACTATTCGCTTAATACCTGTAAAACAGACGTCAGATTTATTCTAATATATCATTCTCTGAATCTATCATTTTTTGGGTCAGACAAGATTTTTTCATAAAATGACATGATTTATTTATAAAAGACTGTTGATAACTAAAAAAAAATTAACGTTTAATAATCTTGTTAAACATGCCTTGACACTAGTGTTTTCTTAGTGGTGTAAACTTTATGGTGAGACACCTAGCGGTCAAAATGGAAACTATACGCATCTCTGCCTACACAGCACAGCCTTGTTTATTTTGAAATAAACTCCAGTATATAACCCCTATGACCCCTTTCTTTAATCAGATTCTTTATTTTAAACTAATATCTGTTCCGTTCTGTTCTTATCCCTTCCGTTACAATATTTTTAATAACTTTGCGTTCCATTCTTTTTTCGGAACGATGGGATTGGTCTTGATAGTTCTGTTTGTTCTTGGTAAAGAACGATCTTTCTTCAAGAACAACGCTCAGATTTGTTTCATTTGCCTCTTTGTGACTGTTACACTACATTTTAGTTCTGTAGTCATACAATACATTAATTTGTACTGTAGTAATCCACTACATTTTAGTTTGCAGTCATACACTACATTAATTAGTACTGTAGTAATCCACTACATTTTAGTTCTGTAGTCATACACTACATTAATTAGTACTGTTGTAATCCACTACATTTTAGTTTTGTAGAAATCCACTAAATTTTAATTCTGTTGTAATTTACATTACATTTTAGTTCTGTATTCATACACTACATTTTAGTTCTTTAGTAATACACTACATTTTAGTTTTGTAGAAATCCACTGCATTTTAATTCTGTAGTAATTTACATTACATTTTAGTTATGTATTCATACACTACATTTTACACCTCCAGTAATCCACTACATTTTAGTTCTTTATTAATCCACTACATTTTAGTTCTTTAGTAATTCACTACATTTTAGTAATTTGAAACACACTACATTTTATTTTTGTAGTTATCCACTACATTTAAGTATTTTAGTCATCCCCTACATTTTAGTAATTTAGTAATCCACTACATTTTAGTTTTATAGTAATCAACTAAATTTTATTTATTTCGTAATCCACTAAATTTTAGTCCCTTAGTAATCTACTACATTTTAGTGCTTTAGTAATCTACTATATTTTAGTTCTTTAGTAATACACTACATTTTAGTTTTGTAGTAACCACTATATTTAAGTTTTGTGGAATCCATTACAGTCTAGTTCTTTTAGTAATACACTCCATGTTAGTTCTGCAGTATTAATACACTACATTTTAGTTTTTTGGTGAAACAATAAATTATAATTCTGTAGTATTCTACCACACTTTAGTTCTTTTGTGATACAATACATTTTAGTTCTGTAGTAAAACAACACATTTTAGTTCTTTTGTGATACACTACATCCTAGTTTTATAGTAATACACTACATTTTAGTTCGGCCGTAATGGACTAAATTTTAGATATTTAGTAATATACTACATTTTAGTTTCATAGTAATTCAGTACATTTTTTACATAAATTTGATATAAAGACGGTATTTACCGCACCACCTTGCTAGACTTCTGAATATTAGTGTATAAAGTCGGAAGTTTAATTCTTCCTAGCTGAGGTCTGTAGATGTAAATAGCCTCAAAATAAAAATTCTAATTATCTAATCATTATCTAATTATCTAATAATTGTCTAAAGCATTATCATAGCTTTGTTCACAGCTAAAATGTTTCAATACGGGAAATCATGTATTATACAGTGAAACCCGTAATAACGAATACATCGGAAGAATTTATTAAATGTCGTCTTGACTATTTTTCAATGAGTTTTATACTATATTACGTAAATTTCAGTATTTGCGAAAATAAATAAATAGTCATGAATATGCAGGAACAGTTTTAAAGAGCTTCATATAATCATTTAATTAAAAAACTAAATATCTGCAACATTCCATTATCAGAAAGTGAAGAATACGACATTTGATGAATTCTTTCGATGTATTCGTTATTTAGGGTTTCACTGTAGACTATAGTTCAAACCAAAAGAGTCTTTTTTCTTTCTAAACAAAACTTGACAATTTTGAGCATAATCCTATTGATTAGCATATATATGCTTTTATGCTGACTGCTGAAGTAAATAACTTTGCAATCTCTAAATACTTCTTCTGCCCTTTATACGGTTGTAGGCAATTATATCAATAAAATCATCAAAAAAATGATCATATTTAAAATTGATGCTGGTAAATGACAGAAATTTAACTTTTAATAATCAAATCAGGGGCGTCAACGCACAAAAAAAACTTTTGTGCCCCCCCCCCCCTTAAAACCCCATTTAAAAAAAAAATATTGATACCTTTTTTAATTCTGTAAACTATTTGATCTATATACACACTTCAATATTCCAAGCTTTAATAAATTATTCATGGCACTTTCTTAAGTGGACTCATCCGACAATCCCTCTTATTAATACTGTGGTGTAAGCTTCAAGGGATAACAAGTCGAGATGAAAACGTTTCTAAAAATTATCTTTATTTTTATAGGATCGGTACATATTGCACTGAAGGCAGATTTGATTAAAGCTTTTTTAATGAAATCTTTTTAGTTAAGGGCAAAAATGAGATTTTAAAGTATTTTTACGCAATGTAATTATACTTAAATGAAATACATGCGTAATTTCAAGTGACCCTCCATTTAAAGAGTGCCATGTCCGATGTACCTTTGAAACCTTTATTTCTGAAGCAAGAAATGCACGAGTCACTTTTGTAGAGAAACCACAAATAGAAATAATCAGTTTTCAAAATGGGAAACATGGATGTTTAATGCAATACTTGATCAGACAAAGCTTTGAAGGCTATTGTTGTGAATTTTTTAGTTTGGGTGAGTGTAAAGTAATGCAATGTAGAATGTACAGGTGTCACGATAAACATGGGAATTCAGTGACGAATTAGATATCGTCTTTTTAAATAATTCTTTGATTTAGTAAGTGATACCTACTGAGGAAGCTGTAATCTGTAAGAGTTTCGTCTGTTATGTTCACAATTTATTTGTTTATGTTTTGACTGTATACTGTTGTACTTAATAACACAAGAAAATTGTAGTTTACAAACAGAGTAAACTTGTCCGTCTCCACTGTTCATCTTGGGGAGACATTATAGACATATCTTAACAGTCTTTGACTTTTTTCATAAAATAAACTTTAGCAGAAATAATAATACTATGGCTTGCGAAATCAGGTATTACAATGCTAATTCATAACAAAGTCGAAATCCAATTCGTCACTAAATTCCCATGTTTTTGGGACACCCTGTAGATTGTCTGAGGAAGGGAAATTCAAGCAGGGGCAAGCGCCATCCCCATGGGTACCGGTTTTTCTTGGTGATATAAAGATTTCGAGGAGACACATTGTGGTGAAATTGAGAACTATTATTATCTCGGCTAAGATTTGAATAATTGTGTATAGTTGTTTTGTACATAGTTGTATAGTCATATAGTTTTAAAAAAGTAAAAAAAAATAAACAGATTAGAACGTTTGAGTTTGTGGAAAAAAATAAATTCCTTTCAACATTTTAATTAGAAAATTCAGAGCTTTAATTTAAATTGTTTAGAAGTTGATGCATGGGGAAACTAAAAAAATGTATTTTGTGAATTTTGGCCTAATTATTCCCCAATTTACAAATTTCATGTTTTGGGGTTGTTAATTTCCTGGTTAAATTAAACTACTTAGTTATTTTTTAGATTAGTTAGAAATTTAACTAATGATTCATTTTAAGTATAGAACAAATAGCAAGGGAGGGGAGGGGAATGGGAGGGAAGGTGAGGGAGACAACAGTTTGGTGGGGAAGAGAATATAATATATATTAGAGGGGGATTTAGAAAATCCTTTGGTATGAATTTTGTCAGTCCCTTTCAGCCTGAAAGGGAGTTCAAAGTGTACAAATCATGTAAATGATGTTCCAGGGCCCAAAAGGTTATATAGCACAAATATGTGAAGTACACCTGCAGTATGGAAACAGTACAACAAAATGGCCGTTTTACACTTTTTCCTAATAAATTCCACTCTAATATATATTCTATTCTCTTTGGTTGGTGGGGAAGATGGGAGGGAATAAAGCAAAAAAAAGTTTACTCTTAAAACTTTAAGATCCTATTTTACAAGTATATTTTATAGTTTTGCATAGGGGGGGGGGGGGGCTTAGCACTCATTGTTGATCAAAAAAAGAGCACTCTTTAGAAAAGTTAGGGGGTGAAATTGTTCAAAAATTCAACGTTGCCATATATACTATTGCTTGAACCATTAGCGGTTGTTGAACTTAAAAAGGACTCTAGATATAAGAGAAGATCTTATGGAATATTCCAGCTTTGAAAATATAAAATTTGAAAATATATAATTTGTCCTCCGTATGAGGTAAACAAATCAAATTGTTCAAATATTGGATTCAAAGTTGAAAGTTGTTTCAGAGCTTCCTTAAGCAGAGATAATTAATTTCTTTATAAACTGTCATGTAATAACGATTTAATAAATATTGAAATTATCTTTTTGTTCTACCTTGTTTTGCTTTGGTAAATATGTTTAAAATTTCGACTATTATTAATCAACCTGATTGAGCCGAAGTTTAATGTCAAATTAAATCGTAAACGTTATTTTGTTAGAGTAGCAATGAGGATTATTGCTTAGATGCGTTTATAGGCCCAGAGATAAGTCTGAGCTCCCAGAAATGAATATTAATTAGCTTGTATTAGTATAGCGTTCAGTGATTGAAAGTGATAACTTTGAATCTTTTGTTCCTGTATGTCATGTTTTTAACGGGAATAGACACAAACCTTATATGATTGTACATGATTTATTTAAACAATCGATCGCTGATATATTACAGATGATAGACTTTAAATATTTTGGTCATAAACACCGAAATACTTAATCATCTTGGTGTTATAAACTTAATAGTGAGACACCTAGCGGACAAAATGAGAAACAGAATTTTCTCAGTATACACAGCACAGAGCCAAGAGCCAGGGGGAAGGGGGCAGTACAGTGCTAAGGGCAGGTACATTCCCCTAGGTGGAGATGATTTAACCCCACACGGACAAGTTTCTGAGTACGCCCCTAATAAAATTCTTGCCGTGGTTAAAGGGGGGGGGCCACAAAACGTATTACTCTCCGGAAAATTTAAACAGTGTTTAAACATAACTTAGAACTCAATCCTGCGCCCTCTCTTGCTTTTATTAAATTGACCAGGTTTAGCTGATAAGCCAATTAGTATAATAGATTAAACTAATGTAGTTAATGTAAAAACTATAATGAAGGATATACAACAAGTTGAAGTCTGATAGGTAGGAAAGGCAGCCTAATTATTTTCTAGAGTTTATCAATGAAATGAGTGGAAAATCTTAATTAAACCCAACAAAAACCAATAATTTTGTATTTATCATGGTGTCCCACGAAACATGTCAGCTGGTGAATATATAAGATATTAAGACTATAAAAAATTAAATCCCCCTAGAAAATCCTAATAATATGTATACTCCCCTTTTTGTAGAACATTCCGCGTTTCCAGAGAACATTTCCTGGAGCTCATGGAGGCCTGGCAATTTCTACATGCATAGGATTGCTTTATTCCCAGATAGAATTACGCACGGACAGATTAAGTCTTTGTCAAGATATCGGACATGATCCAGCATTATTCTGAACCTGTATTAAATTGTTACAAATGAATAACGGCTGAATGGTATTTATTTAAAGTGTTTGATAATGATTCCCAAACCGTGCAATCGGGCGAGAATTTTTTTTTATTATTTTCTAAGTCAATAACTTTAGCTTGCAGTGCAGACAACATTTGTTTTATAAAATTACATGATTTAGTTAAAAAATAATGCTAATTACTGATAGAAATTAAAGTTTAATAATCTTGTTAAACATGCCTAGACACTTGAGTGTTTTCTTGATGATGTAAATTTTTAAAAGTGAGACACCTAGCGGTCAAAATGAAAACTACACATTTCTCTGCTTAAGCACAGTCTTGTATTACCTTGCTAAACTCTGCAGAGGAGGGGGGACAGGGGAAGGAGAGAAGGGCATGTGGTGGTAGTGGGACAGTGGGGGGTGGCAAGATTCGGACGAAAAATTTCCCTCCACTCCCAATTATAATTCTTTCATTTCTTTTCAATTTTCTTAATTAATAACTGTTTATTTCTGTAGACTACATTTTATAGTTCTGTATATTCATACACTGTACATTTAAGTTCTGTAGTAATTCCATACATTTTAGTTCTGTTATAGTAATACACTACATTCGATCATTAGTTCTGAAGTTATTTAATACATTTTAGTTCTTGTGCTATACACTACATTTAAGTTCTTGTAGTCATACACTCATTTTAGACATATAGTAATCAACTTTACATTTTAGTACTTTAGTAAGACACTATACATATCTTAGTCTGTAGATAATACACTATACAATATCATATACTTGATTGAAAGATGTAAAGAATTTTTGCACAAACATTTGTAGTGAATCCCTGTTTTCCTTAATCCTTGATTTCAAACAATTTCAATGTTATAAAAGCAATTCTGATGAACCCCTTGTTCTCCCATGATCGGTCTAATCTTATGAGCTGGGCGCCTTCCTGGTGGAACGATCGTTCTTTCCCGAGAACAAACGGAACGATCAAGAATGATCCCATTGTTCTGAAAAAAAATGAACGTGTTCTTATAAATTTTGGAACGATTAGTTAAATAACGGTTAAAGTGTAGCAGTACTAATAGAATAAATTAGACTCTGCTCAGTGGTTAATAAATAGGATGAATAAATATCTAGTTTGGTGATTTGGACGTCAAAAGTTTGGTCATTTGGACGTCAAAAGTTTGGTCATTTGGACGTCAAAAGTTTGGTCATTTGGACATCCAAAGTGACGTCTTTTCGACTTCGAAAATTAGGTTGTGAGGACGTAAGAATCCTTGCGTTAAAGGTCCTCAACACGTCCTCAACACCTAAAATACGACGTCGCCGGACATCCCATCGGTAATTATTGACGTCCTCATGACGTCCTAAGGACGACTTCTGGTTTCTAGGGTATGTTCAGGGGACCCCTAGAATTCTAGGAAGGGGTATTTACCCCCAGGATTCTAGGGGGGGGGTATTTACCCCCAGGATTCTAGGGGGGGTATTTACCCCCAGGATTCTAGTGGGGGGGGGGGGTAAATAACCCCAATAACCCCCCTTATGGCCGCCACTGAACGGGGGGATGGAAACGTACTCTTTGACTAAGAACGGAACGAGAGGGATGGAACCGTTCTTTAGAACGCCAAGAATGGAACAGAACGGGAAGACCATTCTTCTACTCTAAACGGAACGGAACAATACAAGAAAACAGGAACGAGAACGGAACGATTTAGCTGAAGGCCCTCTTTCAAGAACAGAACGGAACGATTTTAAAAAAATCAGAACGTGTCCAACCATAATTGATGGATTCTCCGCTGTCATAATCTGATCTTTCCTCTCTTTATTCAGAAATAATTGCGGCCCTGATGTCTGGACAAATTTCGACAAAAGAAATGACTGTTTTGATGGTTGTAACCCCCCCCCCTCCCTTTCTTGTACCACTTCCCCCCTTTACAAAGAACAACTAGTTTAAATATACTTTACATTATATAATTCTGACTAGCAAATAAAAAGAAAGTTAAATAATGCTCGTTTTATTTGTATATAATTATTGATTAATATTTCGTAATCTTGTAAAGAATATCGTTCTTGATTCGTAAATTGTATTATCTAATTCTTGATGATGGAATAAAAACTCCAGAACCTGAGACACTCGACTACAAGCACTGGAAGGAGAAGGTCAACCCATCTGACCTCTCCCACTCTTCCACTCCAGAAGATACTCAGACAACATCTACCGAGGGCTGATAAACCTGAATAAGAACATGATCATTGGAATATTCAATTTACTTTAATAAATAAATGACATATTCAAAAACCCTTGCCCTCTCTCTACACAATAGTTTACACATAAAACATAAAAAAAAGATACAAAATAGCAAAACTTATGGTTATTGAGAGCACATATCCAAATATGGGTTTTCAGTCATAATTATGTTAGGCCTATAATTACACATGATTAAGAAGGAGGGAGAAGGGGGGGTTTAGTATACAAAGATATTTTCTTT
>NW_019397379.1:23977-31353 GCF_000591075.1 Eurytemora carolleeae
GTGATTTTTCAAGAATACTTACTTACTTTTTCAAAACCACTTATCTATATGGCAGAGTGTATATAATTTTTTGAAGCTGGTATATAAATCTACACCATGTACAGGATTATCCCCAAAGGATGAGATTTCAGATTAGTCTATGTGAATGTATTCATGTTTACCTATAGCAGTAATTTATTTGTTTCCATGTAGCTTTAAACGTGTTAATCTATTTAAACCTTATCATTAAAGTAGCCTTGTGCTGAGTAAGCAAAGATAGTTTAGTTTTTATTTTGACCGCTAGGTGTCTCACTATAATGTTTATATCATCAAGATAATCTGGTGGTTCGGCAAATTTGAGTCAGATTATTAAAAGTTCAGGTTTTTTCAGTATCAGTTGTCTTGTTTAAATAGATCACGTAATATTTCTAAATAGATTTTACTGCACTTCCAAAATAATTAAACTGAGGATGAAATAAATACAAATTTGGGGGAAATTATCATCACTGCTTTTTAAATTCTGGTGTTGATCACATTAAACTCTTTGTTTTTTAAGGGTCAGACTTTAAGTCTGACCTATAGTCCAACTTCTCCCGCAAAATAATTCCTACACATCCGAAGTAGTTTTTTGTGTATTATATTTTTTAAATCACAGACCTGCGTGTTTATGTCCTACACTATACCCTTGAATTAAAAATAAATGTATTACACAATTTGTCAATTCATTTCTTATTAAATGTCATTCGATCTTTCGTTATTTTATCTTTGCCACAAACTCAAATTTTATAATTCCGTAATCTTTGCAACCTGATGGTGTAAATCTTGATATTTTAAACTTGGATTATTTAATGTAAATGATTTCATAGTTTGAAATATCTTAGGTCTACGACAAAATTTTTTGCAAAGATGTAGGGATTAGAAAATTAGAGTTTGTGGCAAAGTCTCTTATTTACCATAACTTTATGAATGAAGCAGAAAAAGAACAGTTGCTCTTGTTAATGTGTAGTTAGATACATGTAAATGTTATAACTTTTTAAATATTACATAACTAGCTTGGAAACCCAGCACTGCCAAGGTTACACAATGTTACTCCCGCCGTTTACCCGCACTTGAACGATATTCCTTTTGACCGATTAACTATCCAGGCAAAGTAGGGTTCCCTAGCTAGTATCTATATAAAGATTATAAAGAGTATAAAGAATTGAGAGGGTTGCAAAAATGCGCAAACAATCCTTTAATGACCAATATTGAGTTTATTTGCAATAAGTCATTCTACACCTTGTGCATTATTATCAATTAAAGTAATTTTACCATGACGCCATTTTGTTCTCACATAACAACGATGCCAATAATGAATTAACTATTCAGACCGGATCAAATTTCAAGTGTCGATAGGACTTTGCCTTGGTGGGACCTTACAAATCAACTATTTTTTTTGTTTTCTCCTGGACATGAAAACCGTTTTTTTTTCTATTTCCAGCTTCTGCTTTGAGGAAGACTTCTGTAAAACCTTAAAACATTTTTCTGTTAAAAGCTGTAATAAATTGTGAATCTCAACACTTCAAAAACTAAAAATTATAATATTTAGAAATAAAAACTGCAATAAGAAAAGCTTAGTTTTGTTGGACTAATATTACTAATATTATGTAGGATTCCTATTTTTTATTTCAGCATGTTATATTTTTATCTATATAAGGTAGTAATCCTAAGGTAGTAATTCATCAAGCTCTTGACGAATTTGTTCCTAATTTTGATCTCAGTAGAACAACAGAAACGTTGTTTGGTTGGTTTAACAGTTTTCAGATGAGTAGATTGACTATTTAGAATAAGTTTACCAGGTTAATCTATATAATAAAGCTCTTTGCTCATTTATATATATTCATATATAATCAATTTATTAGGGAAGCCTTGAGACTAAAAAAAATTCGAAATTTTATTTTTCTTCAAAAAATCGGTTTTTTTTGTATAAAATTATTTTTTTACAAATATTCCACATGAGCAATACTGGGCACTTTAGCTAGTACTATATTATATTTGCTGTTACAGGAGAAGCAAATAATGTTGCATAATATTATATAGCACAATAGTAATAGTATAGGGTTGCATTGGGTGGTGTGGGGTGCGGGGATGGAGTTGGAGGGGGTAAGTAGGGAGTTTGTGAATAATTCTTCATATATTATTGGAATTATTCATAGTATGCAGTCAAATAATGGTTCAATAGTTCTTGGGTTGGATACACAGTTGGATGGTTGGATGGTTGGATGGTTGGATGGTTGAATGGTTGGATGGTTGGATGGTTGGATGGTTGGATGGTTGGATGGTTGGATGGTTGGATGGTTGGATGGTTGGATGGTTGGATGGTTGGATAGTTAGATTAAATATGAGCTGCTTTCAAATATTTAAGACTTGTGTTGTTTGAAATTAATATTTGATGTTTATAAGTTGGATTTCTTCTCTTAGTAAAAAAAGATATATAAATATGTAAATAAAGATGAAAACGAGAAGGAAAATCATAATAAAAAAAATGAATTTTTTTATTAATTACCCAAAAAAAACTATAAAATCTAAGAAAGGAACTAAGGGAAGTCAAAATAAATGGGATAATGGATAGGGGGGGAAGGTGTATAGAAAGGGGAAGGAATCTAATGGGCATAAGGAGATGGATAAAGATATATTAGAAAACTCGTGCTGAGATCCTCTTACATTACATTTAATACTGTCTACTTATTCTTTCTTTTCATCGTCTTTTCTTCTTTACTTCAGATAATCTATTCATCTGTTCTTCCTTTCACCTGTTCTTCCTTACATCTGTTCGTCTTTTCATCTGTTCTTCCTTTCATCTGTTCTTCCTTTCATCTGTTTTTCCTTTCATATGTTCTTTCTTTCATCTGTTCTTCTTTTCATCTGATCGTCTTTTCATCTGTTCTTCCTGTCATCTGTTCTTCCTTTCATCTGTTCTTCCTTACATCTGTTCTTTCTTTCATCTGTTCTTTCTTTCATCTGTTCTTCCTTTCATCTGTTCTTCCTTTCATCTGTTCTTCCTTTCATCTGTTCTTCCTATCATCTGTTCTTCCTTTCATCTGTTCTTCCTTTCATCTGTTCTTCCTTTCATCTGTTCTTCCTTTCATCTGTTCTTCCTTTCATCTGTTCTTCCTTTCATCTGTTCTTTCTTTCATCTGTTCTTCCTTTCATCTGTTCTTTCTTTCATCTGTTCTTCCTTTCATATGTTCTTTCTTTCATCTGTTCTTCTTTTCATCTGATCGTCTTTTCATCTGTTCTTCCTTTCATCTGTTCTTCCTTTCATCTGTTCTTCCCTTCATCTGTTTTTCCTTTCACCTGTTCTTCTTTTCATCTGTTCTTCCTTTTATCTGTTCTTCCTTTCATCTGTTCTTCCTTTCATCTGTGCTTCCTTTCATCTGTTCTTCCTTTCATATGTTTTTCCTTTCATCGGTTCTTCTTTTAATCTGCTCTTGTTTTCATATGTTCTTCCTTTCATCTGTTCTTCCTTTCATCTGTTCATCCTTTCATCTGTTCTTCCTTTCATCTTTTCTTCCTTTAATCTGTTCTTCCTTTCATCTGTTCTTCCTTTCATCTTTTCTACCTTTCATCTGTTCTACCTTTCATCTCTTCTACATTTAATCTGTTCTGTCTTAAATTTGTCCTTCATTTTTTCTCTTATTTTTCTGATCTTCCTTTTATCTGTTCTTCCTTTTATTTTTTCTACCTTTCATCTGTTCTACCTTTCATCTGTTCTACATTTAATCTGTTCTGTCTTAAATTTGTCCTTCATTTTTCTCTTATTTTTCTGATCTTCCTTTCATCGGTTCTTCCTTTCATCTGTTCTTTCTTTCATCTGTTCTTGAAAGTCTAGTTTATAACAGGAAGAAGACCAATGAAAGTCTAGTATGTAAAGGGAAGAAGACCAATGAAAGTCTAGTATGTAAAGGGAAGAAGACCAATGAAAGTCTAGTATGTAACGGGAAGAAGACCAATGAAAGTCTAGTATGTAACGGGAAGAAGACCAATGAAAGTCTAGTATAAAAAGGGAAGAAGACCAATGAAAGTCTAGTATGTAAAGGAAAGAAGACCAATGAAAGGCTTGTTTATAAAGGGAAGAAGACCAATGAAAGTCTAGTATATAAAGGGAAGAAGACCAATGAAAGTCTAGACAATGAAAGGCTTGTACATAAAGGGAAGAAGACCAATGAAAGGCTTGTATATGAAAGAAAAAATTCCAAGAAAAGCCAAGTATATGAAAGGAAGTAAACTAATTAAAGGCTTTTACATGAAGTAAAAAGACAATTAAAAGGTTAGTATATGAAAGGAAAAATGCCAAGGAAAGACTAGTATATGAAAGGAAAAAGATCGATGAAAGGGTAACATGTGAAAGGAAAAATACCAATGGAAGCCTAGTGTATGAAAGTATTGATACCAATGAAAGGCTAATATATGAAAGGAAAAAGATCGATGAAAGGGTAACATGTGAAAGGAAAAATACCAATGGAAGCCTAGTATATAAAAGTATTGATACCAATGAAAGGCTAATATATGAAAGGAAGAAGTCCAAGGGAAGCTACTATATGAAAGGAAAAATACCAATGGAAGCCTAGTATATGAAAGTATTGATACCAATGAAAGGCTAATAAATGAAAGGAAGAAGTCCAAGGAAAGGCTTCTATATGAAAGGAAGAAGTCCAAGGAAAGGCTTCTATATGAAAGGATATTTTACAAAAAAAAACTTTATTTCATTTCTGCAACAGAAACAATGAAAAAAATTACCAGAATCAAACACTTTTCTAGCTTGAGAATCTGGGGATGAAAAGTTACCAAGGTACTAATGCAAGGAAAGTTAATTGCAGTTGCGTATACTCTGCGTACATATTGAAACCAGTTCTCTCTGAGCAGAATTCATGTTACCGTGTAAAAGCATTGACATGGATTTACATGTTTCTTAAACTATTTGACGATATTTCTGATCTGATAGTTTTGTTGTATTGTAGGACCCAAATTCCATGTAACATTAGGGACCAGTGTATTTGTAATTATATTTACTTGGCATGCCTGTCTATTTGTTTAATTGTTAGCTTGTTTGTAACCTATGAACGTCATAACGATTGAACCGATTAGGCCGCCCAAATTTTTTTGGACCTAAAATGACCCAGGATGAGGTTTATGGAACATTAAAATTTGAAAAAAGTTCCTGGAAAGTAGTTGGAAAATTTATTGTTTGAAATGCGCCAATTCAAAAAGTAAAATCCGCCAAAATTTGAAAATTGTTTAAATGGCCAACTTTCAGAGATGTGTAGATATCCTATATTATATTAGGGACCAGTTTATATATTGTACATTAAAGAAGGGAATATGCCAGAACCTTGTCTGATCTAATACTGGGGGTCTGGTTTATTCTGTTACCAAACTACTAGTACAGGGGTCTGGTCTATTCTGTTACAAAACTACTGATACAGGGTGTCTGGTCTATTCTGTTACTGAACTACTAGTACAGGGTGTCTGGTCTATTATGTTACTAAACTTCTAGTACAGGGTGTCTGGTCTATTCTGTCACTGAACTACTAGTACAGGGTGTCTGGTCTATTCTGTTACTGAACTGCTAGTACAGGGTGTCTGGTCTATTCTGTTACTGAACTACTAGTACAGGGGTCTGGTCTATTCTGTTACTGAACTACTAGTACAGGGGTCTGGTCTATTCTGTTACTGAACTACTAGTACAGGGTGTCTGGTCTATTATGTTACTGAACTACTGATACATGGTGTCTGGTCTATTCTATTACTAAACTACTAGTACAGGTGTCTGGTCTATTCTGTTACTGAACTACTAGTACAAGGGTCTGGTCTATTCTGTTACTGAACTACTGATACAGGGTGTCTGGTCTATTCTGTTACTACTAGTACAAGGGTCTGGTCTATTCTGTTACTGAACTACTAGTACAGGGTGTCTGGTCTATTCTGTTACTGAACTACTAGTATAGGGTATCAGGCCTATTCTGTTACTGAACTACTAGAACAGGGTGTCTGGTCTATTCTGTTACTGAACTACTGATACAGGGAGTCTGGTCTATTCTGTTACTGAACTACTGATACATGGTGTCTGGTCTATTCTGTTACTAAACTACTGATACAGGGTGGCTGGCCTATTCTGTTACTGAAGTACTAGTACAGGGCGTTTTGTCTATTATGTTACTAAACTACTAGTACAGGGTGTCTGGTCTATTCTGTTACTAAACTACTAATACATGGTGTCTGGTCTATTCTGTTACTTAACTACTTGTACATGGTGTCTGCTCTATTCTGTTTCTGAACTACTGATACAGGGTGTCTGGTCTATTCTGTTACTAAATTACTAGTACAAGGTGTCTTGTCTATTCTGTTACTGAACTACTAGTACAGGGTGCTGGTCTTTTCTGTTACTAAACTACTAGTACAGGGTGTCTGGTCTATTCTGTTACTGAACTACTAGTACAGGGTGTCTGGTATATTCTGTTACTGAACTACTGATACAGGGGGTCTGGTCTATTCTGTTACTAAACTATTAGTATAGGGTGTCTGGTCTATTCTGTTACTGAACTACTAGTACAGGGTGTCAGGCCTATTCTGTTACTAATCTACTAGTACAGGGGGTCTGGTCTATTCTGTTACTGAACTACTAGTACATGGTGTCTGGTCTATTCTGTTACTGAACTACTGATACATGGTGTCTGGTCAATTCTGTTACTGAACTACTGATAAACTTCTGATCTGCAGGATGTCTTGCTAAATATAACATCTAAGAGACAGCTTATCAGCTTTTAAAGAAATAATAAGAATGTTTAGTGAAATAAACTGTATATATATAGCTAATGTTTAGTAGAACACTGTTTATAAACAGAATATTAGTGAAACACCCTGTATATATACAGTCAAAACCAGAAAACTGTAGAATAGGAAGACGACATTATAGCATTTCTAAATTGCATTTGGTGTTGTTTATAGCAAATAGCTTTACTTGAAAGTTACTAAATTTATAAAGTAAAATGGGTCTGTTTACGTTGCACAATTGCTGTGTCTCATGTTCAATGTGCTATTAAAAGTCAGAACTTGAGTTTAAAAGTCGACTTCCTATTCCAGAGTTTTCTGGTTATCACTGTAGATGTTTAGTGAAAGACCCTGTATACAAAGAGAATGATAATTGAATGATTATATAGAGAATTTTTAGTGCAACACCCTGTATAAATAGAGAATGTTTATTAAAACACCCTGTATATATAGAGAATGTTTATTAAAACACCCTGTATATATAGAGAATGTTTAGTGAAAATCCCCGTATATATAGAGAATGTTTAGTGAAAAGCCCTGTATATATAGAGAATGTTTAGTGAAAACCCCTGTATATATAGAGAATG
>NW_019397379.1:32018-72775 GCF_000591075.1 Eurytemora carolleeae
TCCCTCTCTATCTGTCTTCATCCCCCCCATCCCCCATCATATCCATTTCCCCTCCCCCATGTTCAATCTTTATCTATAACTTCCCCCGATAGCAAAAACCCTTATAGTGTCTTATAAGTTATACATAAATATATAGTGTCCAAAATATAAATTTGGCAATTTATGTTAGTAACTCATTTGGCAATTTATGTTTAAAAAACAAACTTATTTGGCAATCTGTATCTAAACACAAACTCTTTTGGCAATTATGTTTGTAAAACAAACTCATTTGGCAATTTGTGTTTGCAGTAAAACAAACTCATTTGGCAGTTTATGTTTCTAAAACAAACTAATTTGGCAATTTATGTTTCTAAAACAAACTCATTTGGCAATTTGTGTTTGCAGTAAAACGAACTCATTTGGCAATTTATGTTTCTAAAACAAATATTTTTGGCAATTTATTTTTGTCAAAAAACTCTTTTGGAAACTTGTGATTGAAAAACAAACTTATTTGGCAATTTTATTTGGAAAACAAACTCATTTGGAAATTATGTTTTAAAACAAATTCATTTGGCAATTTGTGTTTATAGTAGAACAAACTCATTTGGCAATTTGTGTTTATAGTAGAACAAACTCATTTGACAATTTGTGTTTATAGTAGAACAAACTCATTTGACAATTTGTGTTTATAGTAGAACAAACTCATTTGGCAATTTGTGTTTATAGTAGAACAAACTCATTTGACAATTTATTTTTATAAAACAAATTATTTTGGCAATTTATTTTTGTCAAACAAACGCTTTTGAAAATTTGTGTTCGAAAAACAAACTCATTTGGCAATATGTATTCTTAACCCAAACTCATTTTGGAATCAGTATTTAAACATTTGGCAATTTAAATTTGTAAAAAAAAATTCATGGAAATCTGTATTCTTACCAGAACTCATGTTGCAATCTAAATCTTTTTGGCATCATATTTTTATTACAAACTTCTTTTGCAACCCATAATCTATATTCTAACAAATGCAATTGGCAATATATAGTCTTACCAAAAACGCATTTGGCAATTTGATCTCCTTCAAAATATTCATTTGGCAATATATTTGTCTTCAAAATACGCATTTGGGAATATATTATGACACCCATAGTATATTATACATACAAGATATTTGGGAATATATTGAGACACTCCCAGTATATTATAAATACAAGATATTTGGGAATATATTGAGACATCCCCAGTATATTATACATACAAGATATTTGGCAATATATTGAGACACCCCTAGTATATTATACATACAAGATAAACCACTTCCACTACATAACTCTAATCCCCCTACCCCCCACCCCATTATTTTTTTCTCCGTTTGTGCCCGTGTCTATCCCCAGGTAACAAGTTTTCGGAAAATATGCGGAAATCCGGTGAAAATGTTGACAGTAATTCCGAGAATCTGGGGAAATTTCTCACTTTTGTTACCTGGGCTCTCTTTGGTTTTATCGTACAGTGTGTTTATTCAACTTTGGCAAAATATCTATTCTAAACAGAGGAAAACCAACCAAAGAAAGAATAGTTTTAATTTGTTCGTTTTTAGTTAATTTTTGATTCGTTTTTCTTAGCATATAAGTTCTATCAGGGTCAAACTTTCGCATGGTATAAGCATATCCAATTTTAGAGTAAATTATGTTGAAAACATTCAAAAATGAACCCACAACTATTAACCCGAAACAAACTGGCATGGGGGGGGGTTCTTTAGTTTGTTTGCACTTTCATTTTTCACGCTAGCATCTTGATTTTTTTTTACTTTTGAGGCATAGTATAATTGAACGATATCCAGCAATGTTTTATTGTGTAAAAACAGTAAAATTGACTTTATCTAAAAATTATATTTTTGAAAAGTCATTGAAAAATGGATATACAAACATGTGTAACATACTATTTAAAATTCGGTGATGGTGATGGACCAAACCTCTGTAGAGTAAAAAAATAAATGTTAGTTCCAGATTTTTTGAAAATATATTTCGGTCTGGGTTGACCCTCGTCAGTTCTTGAGATTGTTTCTGTCACAAAGATTAAAAACTACCATACTATAATTTGTTTTTTTGGGACATCCTGTTCAATGAAATTCCCTGGGAGCTCCGGAGTCGACAGCGATATGATTGAGAGGAGAGAGATTAACTTTAATCCCTCTCCTCCACTAATCCATTCAATCCATATTCTCAATTTTAATCCATATTTAATCCTGGCACAATTTTCAACCAGAGTTTATCAATGATTAACCCTATACCTTGTAGCAAAGGATTCTCATATCGATATTGTTTTGCACAATTTCTGCAGTTTATCACTTATATCATTTTATTATCATTATTAATATTTTTATCATTAAAATCATGAATAATATCGTTGTTACTTTTAAATTATATCAATTTATAAATTTTATCATTAAATCCAATGTTATCACTATTTTCAATTTCTATTAATATAATCATGATTATTGATCTTATTATTTATTTTCATTATCATTATTATTAATTATTATTAGTATTACCATCATTCTAATCTAAACAAGACATTCGTAAAAATATATATGTTGCGTATAACCGGCCAAACGGCTGGACCGATTGGGCTGAAATTTTTTGTGGCCGGGGGTTGTTATAGGCAAAAAAAGTCGAAGTCAAAATTTTTTGAAAATATTTTTATCAATTTTTTTTTCCACGGGCAACGCTGGGCTCTTCAGCTAGTGAATAATATTTAATTATCATTATTATTTTTGATCAATGTTCTTTTGAGAACTATCCTGGACTTGTGCTGGACAGCATTATCTTTACTATTTGTTTTATAATCATTATTTCTAGTAAAATATTATAGAAATGTGTTGGAGAAAATAATATTTTCTCTTTTCTATATAAATCTTTGTTTGATTCTTATCTCTAAAGCTTAAATTATACAGGGTGTCACAAAAAATGGTGGTTGGTTTTTTGATCATTTGTCTGCTATAAAGACAGTCAGATTTAAGTACACCCTTGTATGCCGAGTCCATTAGCGCCTGATCCAATCAGGGTTCAGTCATGTGTGTTTTTTTATTCTGAACCAATAGAAATTGCATGACGGTAACATCTATCTTTCTATCTAGCGCATTATCCAATTAGAGATAAATCCTTCAACCGGCGCTATTAGTAAATGGAAATATTTACTTCTACAGAAACTATAGTGCGTATATTTTATTTATGGTCTTTTTTCTTCCAGTTTTGATACGAAGCCTTTTTTCTTCAAAAGCGAGAGTCGAAATTTTAGACTTTTAATTCTACTCAATTGTTTTGTTACACTCTGTAGTTTGGGGTTTCTTTGTAGAGTTTTGCAGAAATCTCATCAAATTTCTAGAATTGAACAAATTGTTGAGAAATAAGATTTTCTCTTTCCACACTGGAAAACTAACTGGAAAAATCAAAATTTCTGAAATTTTTCTGATTTCTGGTGAAATTCTAACTTTATCAGTCTTTTCTAATACATCTTTAAAGGGACTGTACACGGAATTTCAAGTAACTCACAGGTCTCAATTTGAAGAGTTGCACGTACAATTAACAACGGTACCCTTAAAAACATTGTCTGATTAGGCTTATATAAGATATAAATTTTTTCCTTTTTTAAAAGTTGAATATTTTCAATTGTGGTTTCTTTAAGTGATATTTACATTTAAATATATAAATACATATCTATATATATTTATATAAATATTGTTCTTAAACAAATTTTGACTACTGAGGATCGTAATGAGGTGTGAAACATTATGTTTAGTATAATTATTTTTTAATAAAATGTGAAGTTTAATAACTGAAATATCTATATATGTATTTATATATTAAAGGGCAGAAAGGAATTGATTTTTTGTCACAAACTTAAATTTTCAAATTCCAATATCTTAGCGACCTGATGTTGTAAACATTTGATATTTCAAACGTAGATCAGTTGAGCTAACAGAATTCATAGTTTGAAATATCTACGACATTTGGTTAGGACAGTATAAGGATTAGAAAATCATCCCTCCCTCACAAGAATGGGAATATAACCCCCCCTCCCTCTTTAGGAAAGGTACCCCCCCCCCTTTGAAACGGAACTAGTTGACAAATAAAAATATATGTATATACATGCACAAATCATGTTGTTTAGCATTCTTCAATGCACATTCCATGCTTTATTCTCAAGGATTTTTTTAATTGTCATAACTTTTGAAATTCTATTTTTTGGAAAAATCTCTGTTTGTGGAATATAATTTCTCATTTTCTAAACTAAATCAATAATTTAAATACCCGTCTACTTTATGTCCCCGTCTGCTTTTATCCCCATCTGCTTTATATCCCCGTCTGCTTTATATTCCCGTCTACTCTAAATACCCGTCTGATTTATATCCCCGCCTGCTTTTTGTCCCCGTCTGCTTTTATCTCCATCTGCTTTATATCCCCGTCTGCTTTATAACCCCATCTGCTTTATATCTCCGTCTGCTTTTATATCCCCGTCTGCTTTATATCCCCGTCTACTTTATATCCCTTTCTGCTTTATATCCCCGTCTGCTTTATATCCCCGTCTGCTTTTATATGATAATCCCTTTTGGTGTATGATATACCAATCTATTCATTTCCTTCACATTCATCCTATTCCTCTTGTATGTTCGCCACTCTTCTCTCTTTGTTTCTGTGGTTATTGAATTTATAATCTATTTCATCTCCGGTTTTCCCTCCTAGCACCCCCCCTCTTATTCCCTTGTCTACCCCTCTCCCCCTTTCTTTCCTACCTTTTCCTTTGCCCCTCATTTCCCTTCCCCCTCTCTCCCTTTCTAGCTACCTCTTCCTTAACCCCTCCTTTCTCTTTCCGTCTTCCTCTTTTCCTTTACCCTCCTCATTTCCCATTTCACCTCTCTCCCTTTCTTACTTACCTTTTCCTAAACCCCTCCTTTCTCTTTCTGTATTCCTCTTTTCCTTTACCCCCTCATTTCCCTTCCCCCTTTCCTCCTTTCTTACCTACCTTTTCCTTAACCCCTCCTTTCTCATTCCGTCTTCCACTTTTCCTTTATTTCCTCATTTCCCTTCGCCCTCTCTCCCTTTCTTACCTACCTTTTCCTTTGCCCCTCATTTCCCTTCCCCCTCTCTCCCTTTCTTACCTACCTTTTCCTTAACCCCTCCTTTCTCATTCCGTCTTCCACTTTTCCTTTATTTCCTCACTTCCCTTCCCCCTCTCTCCCTTTCTTACCTACCTTTTCCTTAACCCCTCATTTCCCTTCCCCCTCTCTCCCTTTCTTACCTACCTTTTCCTTAACCCCTCCTTTCTCATTCCGTCTTCCACTTTTCCTTTATTTCCTCACTTCCCTTCCCCCTCTCTCCCTTTCTTACCTACCTTTTCCTTAACCCCTCCGTGCTCTCTCCGTCTTCCTATTTTCCTTTACCCCCTCATTTCCCTTCCCCCTCTCCCCTTTCTCCGCTCTCAATTTTTCTTCCGTTATCTTTCTTCATGCCCCTCCTCTTCCTTGTACCTCTCATCTCCCTGACCACGCCCACTTGGCATTCTCAGCTCACTTGATATACGCCCACTTACCCTCATAATATTACCCCCTTTCTCCCTCCTACTCCTCTAGTTCTCCTCCTCTTCCTTCTCTGCTTTCTCTTCCTTCTCCTCCTTTTACTCCTTCTCATCCTTCTCCTCTTTCTCCTCCTTCTACTCATTTTCTTCGTTCTCCTCCTTCTTCTCCTCCTTCTTCTCCTCCTTCTTCTCCATCTCCTTTTTCTCCCCCTTCTCCTTCTTCTCCACCTTCTCCTCCTTCTCCCCCTTATCCTCCTCCAACTCTTTCTCCTCCTTCTTCTCCTTTTCCTCCTTCTCCTTCTACTTCCTTTCCCACCTTTGCAATTCATTCCTTGTTTATCTCCATTTCCGCCCTTTCCCGCATTTTCAACAATTCTCCAGTTCCATCTATGTTCACTTTTATCATATTTCCCCTATCTCCCATCTTCTTTTATCTCCACTTCGTAATTTCCCTATACTTCCCATTTTCCCTATACTTCCCATTTTCCCTATACTTCCCACTTTCTCTATACTTCCCACTTTTCCTATACTTCCCATTTTCCCTATTTTTCCCACTTTCCCTATACTTCCCATTTTCCCTATACTTCCCATTTTCTCTATACTTCCCATTTTACCTATACTTCCCATTTTCCCTATACTTCCCATTTTCCTCTATACTTCCCACTTTTCCTATACTTCCCATTTTCCCTATTTTTCCCACTTTCCCTATACTTCCCATTTTCCCTATACTTCCCATTTTCTCTATACTTCCCATTTTACCTATACTTCCCATTTTCCCTATACTTCCCATTTTCCCTATACTTCCCATTTTCTCTATACCTTCTGTCTTTCTGGTTTCTTTCTCCTGTCGTTTTTTCTACAGTAATTCTTCTAGAATTTCTTTGACATAAAATCAGAAAAAATGGTATCTTTCATAAATGGTCTGTTTCTAAAATTTAGATGAGGAATTTTGATGAACAAGTTTATTCTTATGATATTGGAGAAAATCTGTTTTTTTTTCAAATTAAATCTAAAGACAACCCGCCCCATTCAACTCTCCACTTTCCATCATTTTAGTAGCAATGAAATACAATCCATACCCATCACTCCCTCCCTCCCTCACAAGAATGGGAATATAACCCCCCCTCCCTCTTTAGGAAAGGTACCCCCCCCCCTTTGAAACGGAACTAGTTGACAAATAAAAATCTCTTATTTATTATCAATCTATTCAATTCATTCTTCTTTTCTTCCATTATTTCTTTATTGTTAAAACCCGTTAACCCCCCCCCCCCCCCCCATCCTACTGTCTCCTCACCCCTCTCAGCATCCCATAAAAGATTTAAATTATCCAGATCCCATTCCTGTCAAATTCACTTAGACCCACCCCCTTCTCCTCCCTCCTTTCCTATTTTAATCCCTCCCCTCTCTCTTTCTTCTCCCTTCTCCCCCTCCCCTCACCAGCTGGTCCGATTACCCTGGGGAGAACACTTTCCCCGCTACCGAAGAAGGATTCTATTCAGATGTTCTATGGAAAAAATTATTTCTAAATGGACAACAAATGTACTAATATATTGACCCGTCCCCGACCCCACCCCATCACCCTCTCCTTCTGGCTGGCCCCATCATGCATTAATAATGTTTTCCATTTTTAAATAGAACCTCTCTTAAACGTTTTTCAGGGACAGTTGACTGTAATTTCGAGTAACTCTTCATGTAAAGAGAGTCCTGCCCAGATTGGAACAGTACCCTTAATCAGTACACCTTAATCTGATCAACAATGTTGAAGATATCGTCGGGTCTTTTAGCTATAAAGTTGTTTAATATAGTTGTCTTGTACATGTTACACTATTAATATTAGTGTACAACCCTTTATTTAGTTGTATTGTACATGTTACATTACTTATTATTAGTGTACAACCCTGTATTTAGTTGTTTTGTACATGTTACAATACTTATTATTAGTGTACAACCCTGTATATAGTTGTTTTGTACATGTTACACTACTTAATATTAGTGTACTACCCTGTATATAGTTGTTTTGTACATGTTACACTACTTAATATTAGTGTTCTACCCTGTATATAGTTGTTTTGTACATGTTACATTACTTATTATTAGTGTACAACCCTGTATTTAGTTGTCTTGTACATGTTACACTACTTATTATTAGTGTACAACCCTGTATTTAGTTGTCTTGTACATGTAACACTACTTATTATTAGTGTACAACCCTGTATTTAGTTGTTGTGTACATGCTACACTACATATTATTTGTGGACAACCCTGTATATAGTTGTCTTGTACATGTTACACTACTTAATATTAGTGTACTACCCTGTATATAGTTGTTTTGTACATGTTACACTACTTAATATTAGTGTACTACTCTGTATATAGTTGTTTTGTACATGTTACACTACTTATTATTTGTGTACTACCCTGTATATAGTTGTTTTGTACATGTTACATTACTTATTATTAGTGTACAACCCTGTATTTAGTTGTTTTGTACATGTTACACTACTTATTGATTTTATTGATAATCTATATTCTACACTGTATAGTGTATAGTGCTTTATATCTTTATTATTTTTTTATTAACAAACCAGCCACACCCCCCTACTCCCTCAATTTCAAGTTAAAGGGAGTGGGGGTATTCCAAGTTAAAGGGGGGTGGGGGTGGGGGATCACAAATTATTTTTTAAAATAAACTAACAATAATTTTTTTTAAATAAACTAACAATAAATTTTGTTTCAGATATCAAAGTATCTAATTTTATATTTTATCTTTATTAAAAATTCCTCAATTATCAATTAATTAACGATTCAATTGTGCAATCCTAGCAAAACAAAAAATTTTGGATTTCCACAGGTTATAAGAAATCCGCAAATTGAGCAGGTTTTAAGATACAAACTTTAAAAAACGGCATAATCTGTAACAAATTTGTATTACAAACATTCATTAACGTCAGCTAATGTATGATGATAAATGTGAAGAAAAGCCATACTCTTACATACAAACTATGAGATCACAACGAACATTTTTCAAATGTGAATAACAAATATCTACAAAAACTTGTTTAGCCTCCCAATTCTAATTGTAAAACATCTGGAAAACTTTGACCAAAGATATATTTTTGAAACTGAAAACATTAAATAAATAAAAATTCTTGCGACCAAAAACTATGCTTGTTCATTTCAATTTGTACTGTATAAAATGGTAATAAAGAAAGCGAGACCAAACTTGTTTATGCTAATAAAGTGTGTATACTATACTAGTATATAAAATTATATTGAAACCCCTATCCAGCTGAATTCCCCTCCCCCCCCTATCTAGCTGAATTCCCCCCTATCTTCTTGCATTATTCCCTTGGGGATAATATGTTGAATATAAAGTGTGGAATTCCGACTTTACTAGACTGCCTTGATAATGGGATATGTACTATACATTGGGGGTGTTATAATGTTTATAACTGGGTCCTTTTCATGAATATAAACATACTTGAGGATAGTGGTATAATGTTTATAACTGGGTCCTTTTCATGAATACAAACATACTTGAGGACAGTGGTATAATGTTTATAACTGGGTCCTTTTCATGAATACAAACATACTTGAGGACAGTGGTATAATGTTTATAACTGGGTCCTTTTCATAAATAACAAACATACTTGAGGACAGTGGTATAATGTTTATAACTGGGTCCTTTTCATGAATATAAACATACTTGAGGATAGTGGTATAATGTTTATAACTGGGTCCTTTTCATGAATACAAACATACTTGAGGACAGTGGTATAATGTTTATAACTGGGTCCTTTTCATAAAAACAAACATAATTGAGGATTTTTAAAGGTTTTTTTTTCTCGCTTATGTTGAAAGAGAGATAAAAGGAACTGAGTTCTTGCAAAAACTCCGATTTTTTCATTTCAATTTTCCTTTCAACCCAAAGTGATAGACTTTTGATATTTCAAACGATGAATTTTGTTAGCTCATATAGTCTAAGGTTGAAATAATAAAAATATATTTACACCATCAGGTTGCAATGATTAGAAAATTCGAGTTTCTGGCAAACAAATCAGTTACTGGCAAAAAAAACTCATTTCCTTTGACTGGAATTATTAAAATAAAGAAGTACACGTGTGTGACAGGGCATTCATAATTAATAAATATTTTGATCAGAATATTTAGTCTTGGTCACAAAATATTATACTATTTGGAAACATATCTGTATCAAATGATCCTCCATACAAGGATTACGAAACCTTTATATTATTAATAAAGTGGAAGATATCATCGGTTTTTTATGCTTAAAAGAATTTAATTCTGATATGTTTTTAACTCCTACATGGTTCCTGCAGTAGAAATGCGCAAATTACTTTTGTAGAGAAACCACAATTGAAAATAATCAGAAAAAAAGTTCAAAATTATAAACCTTGATATCTATTTCATACTAGATCAGACAAAACTTTTAACCCTATCCCTGCTGGGGTACTTGAAAACAAGGTTACGTTGGGGGGTGGGTCAATTCCCCCCCCCTTCTAAATCCCATGTTTGATGTCCAAATATGATAAATGAAACATCATTAGAAAGCTCTTCTGCTCTACTTTTAAAATCTGCAAAAAAATGGAATTTGCAAAAGTTGATTTTTTTTGCAAAATCCAGTTATTTATTAAAAATGTTTGCAAGAAAGTATTGTCAAAAACAGGGCTCTTGACAATACCATTTCAAATGTGCAAAAATTTTTGCAAAATTTTAAATAACCTGATGGGTAATTAGAAAAACTAAAAATCTGCAAATTTCCTTTGACGGGTTGTATGAAAATAATTTGCAAAAATTTCTTTGCAAAACTTGTGCAATCCAATCCTTTTTTTTATGTCATAGGCTTTCCAAAAAGGTAAAAGTTATCAAAATCTGACATCTGAAAGTGGGTCAAAATAAAGATTTAGTTTGTTACAGGAAAAAGTAGTCATTCAGGTAGTGTGCCTGAAGACTCAGGCAGTTAGTATAAAAGCCCGGTTTTATACCTAAAGGGAGGGCTATTGGTATTTAGGAAAAGTCAGAAAATTTTATCAGCCACAGACCAATACTTTTTAAGTTGTGAAAAAATAAACTACAGGGCGGGGTAAAATTGACCCTCCCCCTCCCATGAGGAATAGGGTTGAAAGTGAACATTAGCAAATTACCTTTTTTGTTTGTTAATTTTCTTGTGTTTTTAAAACATTTTATTATCGATTTTGATGGTTATTATATCGTTAGAACTGACGAGGGTCTACCATGCAGACCGAAATATATTTTCAATAAAGATCAATATAATGTGGAACTAACATCTACTTTTTACTCTACAGAGGTTTGGTCCATCACCAAATTTTAAATATTTATATATATTGTTAGCGAGATAATCATCAACTACCATAGTGAATACATCTCAGGTTTTCTTCTATTTTGTTTTAACGAGTTTTTGCTCGTAAGCAGTAGGAAGACTGAGTAGTGAATAGGAGAGTGGACTGATTTGACACTGAAGAAAGCAGCAATTGGCGGCTTACAGGGTCAGTACAAGGGAGTAAGGAATAGAGGGGAGATAAAACTGACGCGGTTCGCCCTACCATATGATTATACATGCTTCCTTACTCGAGGGGGCTCCCGCTGCCCCGCACCATATGCTACGAATCCCTGTTCGATGTTAGGGTCGATACTCGATGTATCAAAGCTCTTACATGTGGCTACGAAGATTCTCATTGGTTGATTTCTGTGACGTATTGAGCAGTGATTGGTCCAGAAGCTGTATCGTTTCAAAGTTTTTAGTTTAGTTAATAACCACGAGGTGTCTCTCTGACTCAGCTTTAATCCTTTAAAATAACAAATATTTTGTCAGTTTTAAAAAATTCAGATAAAAATATAAGCTCCATCACATATATTAAAATAAAAATAAATTCTAAAATTTTATTTTAGTTGGAATTCCTGAGTTTGACGTTGGTACTTTGAACATATTTATAGATAAAAATACCATAGAAACGATCACACTTACTTTCGTCTCCAGTAATGTTTGTATTGTTTTAGATGATTTTTGATAGGCGTAGGCCTCCTGTGTTAAATATAAGTACTTAATTACAACTGTCAAAGTTTCAAGTTAAGAATCTGTTTTACTTAAAACTTTTTGTAAAATCTGTTGTTTGTTATTATTGTTATTTTTTATTGTTCGCGCAATGATGTCACTACTGATGATATTAATTATACGTACATTTTATAATTTATAAAAGCAAATGATAATAATATAATGACAAATGGTAAAATTAATAATTTTTTATTATTTTGATCTTTATAAAAAGAAATAATTAAAATAGTAATATTTAAAATATAAATGATTTAATAATGATGATAATAATAGTAAAAATAATGATTATACAGTAATTACAATATGATTTTGTTTCTCACCCATGCTACAAATCCCTGCAGCAATGAATGTAAGGCCTTACATTCATTGCTGCAGTCAATGTAACAAAGCACTCACCTGTGACCAGGAGGATTCTCATTGGTTGATATCTGTGACGTATTGAGCTGTGATTGGTCCGGAAGCTGTATCGTTGCAAAGTTTTTAGTTTAGCTAGTAATCACACTGTGTCTCTCTGAATAAGCTTTAATCCGTTAAAATTGGTCAGTTTCAAATGATTTGATGAAAAAATAATTTCTATTACATATATAAAAATAAAAATTAATTCTAAAATTTTATTTAAGTTGTAATTCAACAGTTTCATGTTGGTATTTAAACGTATATAGAAATAAATATCTGAGAAAAACATGAACTCACCCTCTTGTGCACATATCGCATGAATTAAAGTCCCCGTAATCTGCTCTTTATTTGATGGGCGTAGGCCTCCTGAGTGTTTATTACATGTGTGTGTTTCCTACCGGCAAAGGTTTCATTTACATGTGTAGTTAAGAATCTGTCATACTAATACTTTTAAGGAAAGCTGTTTTCTGTTATTGTTAGTGCAATGATGTTACTACTATTGATATTAATTATACGTACAATTTATAATATATAAAAGCAAATAATAATAATAATGACAAAATTAATAATTTTTTTTTATTATTTTGATCTATGCAGAAAAAGTAAAAATTAATAATAATAAAAATAGTAATATTTAAAATGTAAATGATTTAATAATGATGATAATAATAGTAAAAATAATGATTATAATAACACTCTTTCCCCCTCTTTTATAGCAAAAGGTGGGGGGAGTGGAATGGGGCCTCCCCGCATCTGTCCCACACCCTATGCTACGAATCCCTGGTCGATGTGACAATGCACTCACATGTGACCATGAGGATTCTCATTGGTTGATTTCTGTGACGTTTTGAGCTGTGATTGGTCCGGAAGCTGTATCGTTTTAAAGTTTTTAGTTTAGCTAGTAATCACGAGGTGTCTCTTTGATTCAGCTTTAATTCTTTAAAATAACAAATATTTGGTCAGTTTCAAACAATTTGGATGAAAAGATAATTTCCATAACATATATGAAAATAAAAATAAATTCTAAAATTTTATTTAATTTGAAATTCTTTAGTTTCACGTTGGTGTTTTGAACATATATAGACATAAATACCTTTACATAAACATTTACACATATCGATTAGCTCTTCCCATAAAATTAAGACTGTCGTTAAATTAATAAATGGTTGCCTGCCTTATAATCTCATTGATATTATGATTAAATTTTCGCAGCACAGGTCTCATTCATAGACAGATACGATTTGAGATTGTTTGCGGGTAAGCAGTGTAATAGTCGGTACGATCCGGTGACCTGAAACCTGAGAATTGGGGCTCATTCGGCGCGGAGCAGGCTGGAGTATTGTTGACTCTGATTGGTTTATAATTTATAATTTATTAATTATTTTCTAGAATTGTTTCTGGAAATTTAACGAAATAACTCGAAATCACGAAATAGCAGGAAACAACGAAATACACAAATACCAAGATTTTCTTCAGAATTTGCGTAAAATAGCTTTTAAAAACATGGAAATTTCGTGCAATTTTTACTTGAAACATAAGCAAATCTTTACGCAATTTTTGCACGATTTTCTTGCAAAAAATTCAACAGCTGAAACCCTATTCATATGTGATGCTTAGAATCTGTTTTACTAAAAACTGTTTATAAAATCTGTTATTATTATATATAGTTATATGTTATTGAAAGCGCAATAAAGTCAATACTAATGATATTAATTATACGTATACTTTTTATTCATTACTGTTGTTAAGTTAAAAATTTTTAATTAATTTCCAAATTAGATACTTTTTAAATTTTAAATCTTTAAATTTATTTATATTTCTTTGTTATGCTATTCTAACATGAATGATTAATGCAATACAATTTGACAGAGGCGCAACAGGGGGGTCGGCTGGGCGCGAGCCCTCCTCTAGCACCTGAGAGAGGGCCCCCCCCCCCTGCAGAATGAAAAGAAAGATTGGCGAATATCATTATGGATCAGGAGTCAGGAATAATAAAACCATAGGAGTTATTGTAGAAATTGTATTCTTCTATTGTTAGTTTAAAAAAAAATACTTATATCTTTCTGAATGTTCTCAAGGCCAATTATTTTGGCTATTGTATACATTTAATGTAAAAAAGTTCCGAACTGTAATCAAACTTTTGGTAAAATATTCTAAGTTTGAAATATCAAAGGTTTACACCACTCGGTGCAAAGATTTAGGGATTAGAATATTTGAGTTTGTGGCAAAAACTCAATTCCAAATCTAGAGAATTATTCTGAGACTTGTTCTCATTAGAACCCGGAATACACCAATTCCTACCATTAAAATCCACCAAATCGAATATCAAACAAGGTTTTTGAACTCAACTCTATTGAAAATAATTGTTTGAATATGAAAGCTCAAGCCGTAAATAAGGCCCAACAACAGCTTAGACCCGAGCCGTATTTTCCCGAATTTTTTAAATCGCGGGCTCTTTTTATCTTCTTTGAAAGATCTTCTTTAAAATCGAAAATGAATTAAGATTATGAATTAGAGATTTTATGACTGAACTCAGAGGAATGAACAGAAATGTAAACTGTAATTCAGTATCTTTAAAAAAAAGAGTATTGTTTATGTCCAATTCTTTTAAAGGTTTAAATACCCCTCCTTAAACAAGCCACCCCTCATTAAAAAAGCCGCCCCCCCCTTCCCCTCCCCCCGATTTACGTAAAAGTTTGTTAATTAGATAGACCATCACCACCACTTTATACACATATACATTTGAACAGTTTTGTGACAGAAACAAATAATTGTCAAGAATGTTTTTTTAGAATAGATAAATGATTATTTCTTGTAATTATATCTGTAATTAAACTATAAGGTACTTATAAATTTTTTTTGGCGCTCCGCGCACACATGAAAAGAATTAATTTACTCATATTGTTAATTTTACAGTTGTTGAAAATTTAGATTTTTAAAAACACACGAAAAAAAACGATTTGAATTGAACACAGCCAAATCTACATGCAACAACTGAAAACTTCACTAACAAAATAATATATTGCCCCCCCCTAGCAAAAGTTCTAGTTGCGCCTCTGTAATGATTCTGCATGTAGCAAACAATTCAGAGAAATTTTATTTTGAAGATGAAATTTATAATTATTGTTATCATGATTCCTAGATGATAATAGGATGTACTCGCTAAAATCTTAGACTGTAATAATATGTAATAATGTTTTAACACTATGCTACTCATGCTACGGACCTGGTTGATTTTAAACAAAGAACCCTTGCAAAGCACTCACATGAGACCGCGAGGAGTTAGCTGGGAAAACAGATTCTCATTGGTTGATTTCTGTGACATATTAAGCTGTGATTGGTCATGAGGTGTATCGTTTCAAAGTTTTAGTTTAGTTGGTACCCACTAGACGTCTCTTCAATACTGCTTTCATCTTTTTAAAAAACAAATATTTGGTCACTTCAAAACAGTTTGAATTAAAATATAATGCCCCAAACATCAATTTAAATGAAACTATTTTCTAGAATTAAATTATTTCCAGGATTCCGTTGTATAATGTTGGTCTTTTAAATATATTTATTTATATATTATGTTAGTGATAAAATATAACTATTATAGAAACTAAATTCACCTATATAAATCTGTTTATCTTAGTTCTCTTTCGAATAAGTGCAATGTCCTGGTTAACGAGCATAATTAGTAAATACAAGGTTTCGTCAAAATGAATTTGAGAGGTGTGGTTGCTAAAAAATTGGATTAAAGAACCAGCTTTTGACAGAAAATGTTTATTCTTTTTTTCTTTCCTTCGGAACTACGCGTTGTAAAAAAAATGACGGCTCAATAAAGATGCACAACGTGTTTTAAAAATGTTGAAATAGGAATAGGGTTTAGGATAATTGTGAATCGGGCATTGTCATCTTTACATGGAGGGTCACTTGAATTTATACGTATATAGTTCCTGTAAGATAAAGACCAAATATCAAAGAACTATTTTAGAATATTTGTAGATTTATTTCTGGGAGAAGTTGGCTTGAAGATCTAATTAAAGGAATATAAGACGCCTGCTTCCAACATTAAAAACTAATTAATTAAATTATTCTCCTGGTTGGCAATGTTCAGAACTTCTCTAAATTTTATTATTTTATTCTGTTTCAGGAACCTTTTTTCTTTGTACATTGTAAAAGAGTTTTCTGGGATTTGCAGATTTTTCGATTTTTATTGGTTTTCAATGAAGCCCAAGTTCTTAAATTTCTTAAATTAGAATCCACATTTATTGATTTTGTTTGAGACCCTACAGCCCCCCCCTTCCCAATTTATATAGTTCTCATCAAATATAAGAAGATCTTATGAAACCTAACATCACGAAAACTGTTGAGATTTCAGACAGATTTCTTATTCCTTCACTGTTAAAGTTCTAAAAATCATGCTAGTTAAATACTACAGGCATACAATGGAATAATAACAGTCATAGTTGATGATAAACAAGTTTTGAGCTGTGTCGAGAAACTTATTTTTCTAGTATTTTCTTTTTAATATCGGAGACCCTCACACACATATTTATTGTGAGACCCCCAGATTTTTGCAGGAGAGCCAAAGCATTTCATAGGATCATCGTAAATCCCAAGTTTTTCATAGGAGACTTCATAGCTCCTCATTGGAGACACAAGCCTATCATCAGAGACCCCAAGCTTCTCATTGGAGACACAAGCTTATCATCAGAGTCCCCAAGCTCCTCATTGGAGACCCAAGCTTTCGTCGGAGACCCTGAAAACCATCTCATTGGAGACCACTATATTTTCATTGTTGAACCATTAAATGTTCATTCAAGACCCCCAGATTTTTTTTGAGACCCCAAGCTTTCCATCAAGACAGAGACCCCAAGTTTTATATATATATGTTTATGACAATTTCCATTGTTTGGGTTTTCAGCCGATTTTACATTTATTACAAGCTGTAACATTGGCTTTATGTTCATTATATATATCATGGGGGAACAAATTACAATACAGAAAGAAAATCAAAATAGAAAACTAGAATTCTTTTTTCTGAGCTGAAAACTTTAGAATGAGATATCCTTAATCTCGATTACAATTACTCTGAGTATTCAATGGACACACTTTTGATTTTCTTATTAAACTGTTCTTTCTTGGATATAGTAGAGAAAAAACACGCAAAATTTAAAATTTATCGGCATCATGTACACGACTCTGATTGGTTGAATTTTATACACTTTTCAGGATACAAGTACAAGATTAGATTAGTCTTGATATTAAGAAAAAGAGAGGATCAATCATTAATCTCGATAATCAACCATTCTAAAGTTTTCAGCTCTGTCTGAATAACATTTTACTTTTCAAAATTTAAATTAGTTGATTTAATAATCGTATTCTCTCTTATCTAACTATCATTATAGGGGTAGAAGAACCATTTGCAAATTTTTTGTTAAAAATGTTCAGAGCTGAAAACTTTAGAATGGTGGATATCAAGATTAATGCTTAAACTCCTGGTTTTACTAGACCCAAGATTATTTTAAAACGCATTCGATATCCAAGAAAGAAGTTAAAAATTTAACCAATCAGCGTGTCATGTGAAGATGTACTCTTTAACTTTTGAAAAACTGGTTTTGATTTCTGGTGTTGATGGTGTCATATCAATTGAACTAAATATCGATTGAACAGCCGTTAGTTTTGGATTAATGTTTATTAAGACTAACGTTCAAAATGACAATAGTCCTAAAATATATTTTTTAATAATTTCATATTAACATGATAAAATTCATATTAAATTAATCAGATTAAAGATATCTCATTCTAAAGTTTTCAGCTCAGATTCACGTCAAAATGTGTATTGAAAAACAGTCCTACTTTATCATACAATGAATTCAAAAACCTTATTATTTAACCCTATCTCCGCTGGGGTACTTGAAAACCAGGATACGCTGGGGGGTGGTCAATTTGACCCACCCCCTCTAAATCCCATGTTTTATGCCCAAATATGACAAATGATACATCATTAGAAAGCTCTTGTGCTCTACTTTTAGAATCTGCAAAAAAATTTGCAAATTTGCGAAAATTGAATTTTTTATCGCAAAATCCAGTTTTATAGTAAAAATGTTTGCAAAAAAAAATTTGTCCAAAAAATGACAAATTATACATTTTTGAAAAGCCCTTGACCATGCCATTTTAAATATGCAAAAATTTTTGCAAAATTTTAAATAACCTGATTTTTAATCAAGAAAAACTAAAAATGTGCAAATTTCTTTTGACAGGTTGTTTGCAAAAAATTTGCAATTTTATTTTCGCAAAACTTGTGCAATCCGTTTCCTTATGTCATAGGCTTTCCAAAAAGCTAAATTTTATCAAAATCTGACAAGTGAAAGTGGGTCAAAACAAAGATTTAGTTTGCTACAGGCAAAAGCAGTCATTCAGGCAGTGTGCCTGAGGACTCAGGCAGTTAGTATTAAAGCCCGGTTTTAGGCCTAAAGGGAGGGCTTTGGGTATGTAAGAAAAGTCAGAAGATTTCAACAGCCTCAGACCAATACTTTTTGAGTTATGTAAAAAAAACTACAGGGGGGGGTCAAATTGACCCCCCCCCAGCGGGAATAGGGTTAAAAAAAAACGTTTCATTGACTGTAAGTGTAGTGACTGTAAGAATTAGATATTAATGTTTTTGTTTCTTTCAGTTGTTTACTTATTTAGTGGGGTTTCTCTGTGCAAAAGTGACTTTCGTAACATATTGAAAAAAACATCCCTTTAAAAAAAAAATTTAATTTTTCCACAGGTTTAAACGACTAATTTTTGCTACAATTAGATATTGTTCATATCGTCCCAGCTGGTTACTTTCAATCAAAATTATTACTACTTAGTCATTTTTGCCATTATTTGGTTAAACTATATCAAGCAGCTGCATGGTTTATTTTAGTAATTTCTGCAATAAGTAATATTAAAGTCTAAGTTTAAGAAGGTTTATTTAAATGTTTTTGATTAGAGTTTTTAAAATGGAGTTTACAAAGCTTAGAAAGTTTAAGGTGAGAGAATGTAAGATTACAAAGTTTAATTTCCTTCAAGTTAATTGTTGGGCTTTCTTTCTATTATTAAAGGCACTGTCAACATACTTTCAAGTGACCCTCCATGCAAAGACAGCCACACGGGCAGCCATAGTACATTTGACTTTCTGGGCCGGGTCAACCTTTCCGGTCCTAGTTTGTACTGTACCTAGCTTTATGGTCAGGACTAGCCGGTGCAACAAGGTTGACGGGGTCAGACTTTATGCTTCATAAAGGTTAAATTTACTTTTACTTAAGGGGCAGGGGTGCGTGAGCAATTCCCCATTCAAAATGGTATTATTTCAATCTTAATCTAATCTAGAATGTGGAAGATATCGTCTTATTTCTCTCTCGAAAAGTGTTTATTCCTGATAATTTTTCCATTACTTTTTATAAGCAAGAAATGCGAAAGTCGTTTTCTCAGAGAAACCGCAAATGAAAATAAGCAGTTTAAATTCAAACAAAAACGCGGGATATCTCATTTATACTTGGTAAGACAAAGGTGTTACCATTGTAAATCAGGTATTGCCATCTTTGCATTGCGGGAATCACTTAAACTGACGCTTACAGTCCCTTTAATTGCGGTGGTTTCTTTCTCTTCTTAACAATGGAACTTTTCATTTTATTTATTTAGTGTTGTGGCAGTTAGAGATTATAATCTTTTACCTTTTACACATAAAATAATATATTTTATAAAATGTAATTTCAAACATTACAAAAATACGCCAATTTAAATAGGGTACTTTGTTTTAAAGGCTAAAACTATTTACAGGAAAGAACCAAATAATATAAGAACAAATTCTATTTATTAAAAACCATATAACCTAAGAACAAATACTATTTATTAAAAACCATATAACCTAAGAACAATACTATTTATTAAAAACCATATAACCTAAGCACAAATTCTATTTATTAAAACCATATAACCTAAGAACAAATACTATTTATTAAAAACCATGTAACCTAAGAACAAATATTATTTATGAAAACCATATAACCTAAGAACAAATACTATTTATTAAAAACCATGTAACCTAAGAACAAATACTATTTATTAAAAACCATGTAACCTAAGAACAAATACTATTTATTAAAAACCATGTAACCTAAGAACAAATATTATTTATGAAAACCATATAACCTAAGAACAAATACTATTTATTAAAAACCATATAACCCACTAAGAACAAATACTATTCATTAAAAACCATATAACCTAAAAACAAATATTATTTATTAAAAACCATATAACCTAAGAACAAATATTATTAATGAAAACCATATAACATAAGAACAAATACTATTTATTAAAAACCATATAACCTAAAAACAAATACAATTTATTAAAAACCATATAACCTAAGAACAAATATTATTTATTAAAAACCATATAACATAAGCACAAATATTATTAATGAAAACCATATAACCTAAGCACAAATATTATTTATTACCTAAGAACAAATATTATTTATTAAAAACCATATAACCTAAGAACAAATACTATTTATTAAAAACCATATAACCTAAGAACAAATATTATTTATAAAAACCATGTAACCTAAGAACAAATACTATTTATTAAAAACCATATAACCTAAGAACAAATACTATTTATTAAAAACCATATAACCTAAGAACAAATACTGTTTATTAAAAACCATATTACCTAAGAACAAATACTATTTATTAAAAACCATACAAAGCAAACACAGAAAAGAGATAAAGTATATTCTAGATTCGTTCTCTTGCAGTCTTGAATGCTGATGGATCAAAGAGAATATTTTTTATTCTTATTCTGTGTTCTTCTTCATTTTCTCATCAACAAACAGAATAGGTTTTATTCTTTATTATTTATTCTACCTTATTTTATCATTAAACAACAGATTAGATTTTATTCTTTTTTATTTATTCTACTTTATTTTATCATCAACAAACAGAATAGATTTTATTCTTTATTATTTATTCTTCTTCATTTTATCATCAACAAACAGAATAGTTTTTATTCTTTATTATTTATTCTACTTTATTGTATCATCAACCAACAGAATAGATTGTATTCTTTATTATTTATTCTACTTTATTTTATCATCAACAAACAGAATAGATTTTATTCTTTATTATTTACTCTACTTTATTTTCTCATCAACAAACAGAATAGATTGTATTCTTTATTATTTATTCTTCTTCATTTTATCATCAACAAACATAATAGATTTTATTCTTTATTATTTATTCTACTTTATTTTATCATCAACCAACAGAATAGATTGTATTCTTTATTATTTATTCTACTTTATTTTATCATCAACAAACAGAATAGATTTTATTCTTTATTATTTATTCTTCTTCATTTTATCATCAACAAACATAATAGATTTTATTCTTTATTATTTATTCTACTTTATTTTATCATCAACAAACAGAATAGATTTTATTCTTTATTATTTATTCTAGTTCACTTTATGTAATTTATAATACATAATATAGAATATATTTAACTAAATTAAGGACCATTATCATTCATATATAATTTATTAAACTGAATTGTGGACCACTGTATACTGTGGTATTAATATTGGTTTATAATATATTAAACTGAATTGTGGACCACTGTATACTGTGGTATTAATATATTGGTATATAATATATTAAACTGAATAGTGGACCACTGCATACTGTGGTAATAATAGTGGTATATAATATATTAAACTGAATGGTGGACCACTGTATACTGTGGTATTAATATTGGTATATAATATATTAAACTGAATTGTGGACCACTGTATTCTGTGGTATTAATAGTGGTATAATATATTAAACTGAATTGTGGACCACTGAATACTGTGGTATTAATATTGGTTTATAATATACTAAACTGTATTGTGGACCACTGTATACTGTGGTATTATTATATTAGTATATAATATATTAAACTGCATTGTGGACCACTGTGTACTGTGGTATTAATATATTGGTATATATTATATTAAACTGAATTGTGGTCCACTGTGTACTGTGGTATTAATATATTGGTATAAAATATATTAAACTAAATTGTGGACCACTGTATACTGTGGTATTAATATTAGTTTATAATATATTAAACTGAATTGTGGACCAATGTTTACTGTGGTATTAATGTATTGGTATATATTATATTGAACTGAATTGTGGACCACTGTTTACTGTGGTATTAATGTATTGGTATATATTATATTAAACTGAATTGTGAACCACTGTTTACTGTGGTATTAATATATTGGTATATATTATATTAAACTGAATTGTGCTGTTTACTGTGGTATTAATGTATTGGTATATATTATATTAAACTGAATTGTGAACCACTGTTTACTGTGGTATTAATATATTGGTATATATTATATTAAACTGAATTGTGGACCACTGTTTACTGTGGTATTAATATATTGGTATATAATATATTAAACTGAATGATTCTAGAGCTTCTAATGTAGGATGAGTACCAATGAGTACGTGCTCTAGCCATTTACTCAGGGGTCCTTAAACCATAGATAAATAAATATAAAGATCAAGCCGAATTTAACATAGAACATAGATAAATAAGTATACAGATCTAGTAGAATCTAGTATAGATAGGTAAAAATATAGATTTAACATTATACATAATAGATAGATTAATATACAAGTCTAGCGGAATAAAACAAAGATAGATGAATATATGTATCTATCAGAATACAACATAGATTAATAAATATATAGATCTAGCGGTATACAGCATAGATAGATAAATAAATAGTTCAGGGAGATTCGTGCCACATTTATGTGAGAAAAGTTGATGTTTAAACATTTAAAGTTTGTATTTCTTATTCTTAATATCAATAAGATAAATAAAATCTTCCGTAAGTTTTCAAATTTTAAAATCAAGAAAACTCTTCAAATTTAAAATTTGAACACTTCCAACTTCTAGCAGATTTTGTAAATTAGCTATTTCATTAATACAATAAGTTTCAGATTTAAAGGGAGTGAGCGGCTATGTATGGTAGTTGAACTGAGTATGCAGTACTGTGGACAAATTCTTTTGGATTCATTCTACAATGTATATTTACTGAGTTTGATCGCAAAGTCGACTTTCAAAATCATCTTTTTGGGCGGATACGTTTTGAGAATCGGTTTTTTTAATTCCCAAGTAACAAAAGTGAGGAATTTCTCCCAGATTCTCCAACCGTGGTGAATTTCTTTGAAGAGTTTCCGAGGAATTTCTCGAGAATCATTTCCTGTAACTGATTCCTCGGAAATTCTCGAGAAATTCCCTAGAATTGGTCCCCAAGATGGGAGATTTTTGTGGGATCACAGTTTTGAGACTCAGTTTCAAGAGATTCCTGAGAAATTCTTCGAAATTTTTCCCCTCAAAATTCCTCAGAATTTCTGCGTAAAACTTCTCGGGCAATTCCTGAACAATTCTTAGGACTTGGTTACCATGTTTACGGATTTTAAGGGGAATTTAATATAAGAATTAGTTTTGAGAAATTCTTGTGAATTTCTCTAAAATTTCATCCCAAGAAATTCCTAAGAATTTCTAAGGAATATTTCTCCGGAAATTCCTGAGAAATTCTCAGGACTTCATCACAGAATTTTCAAGTTCCGTTTTTTTCCAATAGGTGTCTCTGAGGTTCTCTTCTTTAATGCTTTGCCCTAACTAAATCTTTTTTTCTTTGATAAAAAATTATAATTTACTTTAGAACCATCTTTTTAAAAAATATTTTGAAATGTCTTTTTTTATTTTTTCTTGACAAAATAAACAAAATACATGACAACTTCTGTAAGATCAAAAACAACTATAACATTCTGACTTAAGAAGATGGTAATACTTCTAAAAAGTTGGAGGGGCAATATAGTTTGGGCCTAAGTCCTAGTTAGTAAATTTACTCAGGAATATGCTGAGATTATTTCAAGATATTCTTGAGGAACTCTTGAGAAAATCTTGGGAATAGTTCCCAGGAATTGGTTCTGAAGAACTTTTCGCTGGAAATTCCCAAGAATTTCCACTAATTTTGTCGACATTTTCTCCGGTTTTTCTGCAAAATTGGTAACAAGAAATTTCCTTGGAATTAGTTACAAGAAATTCCATGGATAGAGGTTTAAAATAACCCAGGAGAAGTAAAGTATGAAGAACGAATACAGAGGAAGAAGTTTTCCTGCTGGGGTATAGTCGTCCTCTAAAGTCTTATCCTTTGTGGGTGACCCAGTTTACACAATTTTGTATAATTACATTATACATTATATTATCAAAGTTTAATTATAAAATCCTGTAAATTATATATCAGATCCAAGATTTCAGCTGCATTAGTTGTCACTAAGAATTTACTAATGCCAAATAGTTCAGATTTTGTCCACTAGGTGTCTCTGATAGTTCAATGGGAATCTCAATTATCTTCAGGCGTTCACAATCATTAAGTGCGACAGAAAAATTTACACCGTTTTAGAAAACAAATTGTTTATTTTAAATGTTTATTTTTCAGTTTAAATAATTATTAGTATTTTCCCAGACTTCGACTTAATAGAAATCCTTTAGATAAGTTCAATTTGAAAATATTATTACAGAGGTTGCGTGGTTTAATTAGATTATAGAATACCACGAGTTTTTAGAAGCTTCATTAATTTGTTTTAATGCGGCATTAGGGATGGAGGATGACAGTAATAATAATTAACCGTAAAGTGGGAGAAGGTTGACAGTAATAATAATGAACAACCGTAAAGTGGGAGAAGGATGACAGTAATAATAATTAACAACCGTAAAGTGGGAGAAGGATGACAGTAATAATAATGAACAACTGTAAAGTGGGAGAAGGATGACAGTAATAATAATTAACAACCGTAAAGTGGGAGAAGGATGACAGTAATAATAATTAACAACCGTAAAGTGGGAGAAGGATGACAGTAATAATAATTAACAACCGTAAAGTGGGAGAAGGATGACAGTAATAATAATTAACAACCGTAAAGTGAAGGATGACAGTAATAATAATTAACAACCGTAAAGTGAAGGATGACAGTAATAATAATGAACAACCGTAAAGTGTGCAACTTTCATAATTTTAAGTAATCACTTCATCTCATAAAACTTAAAGGTTTAAATCATATTCTCATTGGTTTCATCATTGTATGGAATTTCTTATTTTCTATGAATTTGTTCGCAGATTTCTACAAATTCTACAAATGTCGTCTTTTTAATGAAATTCTTTGTGAAAAATGAGAGATTATAAACACTAATAATTGAATAAGATTACGTATTTTCGATGATAAGAATTAGTTTTTATTTTCTCAACCTGTTCCAAAACAATTAAATAGCTTACTGTAGAATTTTGTTTACATTTTTTGTCGTCAATATTACATAATTTAAAAAAAATCATTTCTCTAAACATATATACTCGATCAAAAAGACAATTTTTAAAGTCGACTTTGCGATCAAAATAAGTTATTATACATCGTAGAAACGTTTTATATGTCTCAAATAAATCCTAAAGAATTTGTCCACAACACTGCATACTCAGTTCAACTACCGTACAAAGCCGGTCACTCCCTTTAAAGTTTTAACTGTAAGCGAAATTTCAAGTAACCCTACATGCAAGAATGGCAATGCCCGATTTACCAAGGTACCCTTAAAACCTTAATCTGATCAATGATGTGGAAGATATTTTGATAATTCCTGCAGCAGAAATGCGCAAGTCTATTTTGAAGAAAACCCCAGAATTTTATCCACGCTTACAGTCCCTTTAACTTTGAAATATGTATTTTGAAGTTTTAAAAAAAATTGAACTAACCAAACTTAGATAGAAACAGTAAAACGAACTATCAACACGATTTTGATCGTTCACGGGCAGCCGTAGTACAATTGAATTTCCGAGCCGAGTCAACCTTTCCGGTCCCAGTTTGTACTGTACCTAGCTCTATGGACAGGACTAGTCGGTGCAACAAGATTGACGCGGTCAGACTTTATGCTATAGGTTGAATTTACTTTACTAAAGGGGCAGATTTGTGTGCGTTGTATTTATTTATGTAATTATGATTTAAGGGCTGTCATTAAAGTCTCTCTTTCTTTGTGTATACCGAGGGGAGAAGGGCCAGTCACAACAATTTCTCGTCCGAGCCACCTCAAAATCCTCGACCTTCGCTTATTATGTGTTTTTAAGTTTCTAAATCTTGAAGAAAAAGCTTTCCTTTCAAAATCAGGCCACGTTAGGGCATAACATATGGTATAGACTAAAGTATTGCAATGGTTACATCATGTTGAAATCTTCAAAGCCGTGATAATGATGTCAAACTTTATTTAGGTGAAACTTAAATCTCTTCTGCCTCCGTAATGACTAACCTTCGTGATAAAAATAAATAGCAAAATATTTGGAATGCCTCTGCCCATAATTTTCCCCATGGAACCACCCGAAAAAATTCTATGGTTTTCGCTAAAATAAACAAAAAAGACTACAGTTCTAAAAACTTTGAATTATTTGCGGCATTCTACACCAGGAATATCTGAAAATGGCAATGCGCGTAAGAAAGGTAAATATTTTTCAGGACATTTCACTCAAAAACTTAAATTATATTACAAGTATTTCTTTCTATTTACAAAAATTTAGTATTACTTTAATGCTCTGACGTGACCGGATTCTTAAAAAATTGTTTTATATTAGAGAATAGAGCACTTTAAAAAGATAATATTCGAAGGACGAGGATTTCGAGGTGGCTCGGACGAGAAAATGAGGAGAATGTGGCTCGGACTAGAAATTGTTGTGGCTGGCTTCCTCCCCTCGTATACCCCTTGCTCTACAATATATTTCCTTCTCAACTCCACTGGGGATTGAACCTCTTAAATTTGCTCTATTCTTCTCTTCAGATCTCATTAAAATTAGGAAACATAAAGAAAATATTAAAATATCAATTTGCTCGATTTTAGGTGAAAAATTTTAAATATTCAGAAAGAAATTCAAATATTTTCAAAATTAAAGAAGATGATATATTTCATTTTAATACGAAATGTTATGCCAATTGAGATGATTTACTTTTAGAAAAATTTTGTACTTTTTTTATTTAGTAAAATTAATCAATGTGGCTTTTAGAACTTTACACAAATAAAATTAATCAAATTAATCAATTTGAAAAATTCATAATAATAAAAATATAATGTGATGCTAGCGCATTAATAGTAGATAAACAGTGTACGTTCCGACTTTTTTTTAAAATGGTTCCGGTCCGTTCTCCTCCTCCAGCTAGATTGTTCCGTTCTCGTTTCTTTGTTTTTCCAATCGTTCCATTCACGTTCCGTTCCGTTCTGTTCTTGGTGTTCTTAGCCAAAGACCATTCCATATCGTTCTGTTCCATCCTTTGTGATTTTATAGTCGAGAACGGTTCAATCCCAAGTGTTAAAAAATCATTTTATGTAATTTTCTAAAGTGGACTCATCAAACACATCCCTCTTGGGCTCTTAAAACTGTGGTGGAAGCTTCAAGGGGAGAAAAATAGAGATGGAAACGTTTCTTTAAAAATATCCATACTTTCATAGGATTTATTAAATAAATGATGATTTCAAATCTGTATTTTCATTGAAGGCAGTATTGATTAAAGCTTTTTTAATGAACCTTTTTTCGTTAAGGGCAAAAGTGAGATTTTTAGATATTTTTTTATATGATGTAATTATATTACATGCGTAGTTCCATTTATAGAGTGGCATGTCCAATGTAACTTTGAACCCTAGTTGACATCCAATGTACCTTTGAACCCTAGTTGACATCCAATGTACCTTTGAACCCTAGTTGACATCCAATGTACCCAACTAAAAAAAAGAGTTTTACCCGCACTTAAACGATTTTATCGGGAAACTATCAAAGTCAACCTACTCAATTTAGAATCTCTAAACCAAGCTCAGAACATTCCCGTGGGTCTCCCAAGTTCCCCATTAAAAATTTGAGGTAAACTGGTCCCAGGGTTCCTGAGCTGTGATCGGTCAAACAAACAGACAGATAGACAGACAAACAAAGATTACAACTTTATATAAGATAGATAATAGCGCCTCTAGTGTTAGGAAGTTAATTTAAACATGCACCTAGTGTACCCTGTAGCTGTGTATCTCTGTTCAAGTACCAGGTACTTAGTTTTGCGGAATGTACTTTGTATTCAATTATACACTTGATGGTCTAGTGTACTGTTTGCTAAACCTAAACAAATAAACAAACAGTTTCAGAATGTGCATATTATTATATACTAAGGACTGTAAACAATCCATTTCAAGACTAATCAAACGTTTTTACTAAATTTTAAAAGTCGTCTTATCATTCATTACTCAAAAAACTATGTATAATGGATTAGCAACAAGGAGTATGAAATAAAAGGGAGATACAACTGACGCGGCCCGCCCTACCATTGATAAATATGCATGCTTTGCAGACGGTACTTCATTTACGCATAAGAAATATTCAGAATAGGTTATTTTATACGCGGTAATTGTACATCAGACACATATTTTTTTATACAAATGAAGTACCGTCTGCAAAGCATGTATGTATAATCATGTGGTAGGGCGGGCCGCGTCAGTTGTATCTCCCTTCTATGCCATACTCCTTGATTAACAATATAGAAGGAAAATTCGAGGAATTTTATAACTTTACTTAATTTTTATTATAACCCAAGCAAACAGAGACTCGAGTCAAAGTAGAGTTTTAGTTTTCAAAGGAGAGTTAAACTTCGCGATTGTTGTGGCAAAACTGAGACCGAATTTAATGAATTTGAGCCGCGTCTAAAATCCCCCAAAAAACGGTTTTAATTGAGCGCCGGCTTAAGTCTTAAAGCATTGAATACAATATTAAGTGGAACCAACCATAATTTAGCCGCGTCCCAAATTTGTGCCGCGGCTCAAATTATTTAAATTCTGCCTCTGGGAACAATGACTTTTGAACCACTTTTAAAGTTTGGTGGCAAAAATTTGACTTAAACTAGACTTATTTAATCCCAGTTTGTAAGATGGTTCAAAAGTTGGTGTTAACACCCAGCGATGTCACGATACTAAAGGGAGTGACCGGCAATGTCTGGTAGTTAAATATAGAATGTAGCATTGTGGAATTTTTTTTTAGGAATCATTTGAGACGTTTTTACGATGGCTCTTGGGAACGCACTTCTCTTTCCGATATAGGAATGACAAATATTGGAACTATATATACCAGTTCTGCATGTTGGGACTATCTATCCAGTTCTGTATGTTGGGACTATCTATCCAGTTCTGTATGTTGGGACTATCTATCCAGTTCTGTATGTTGGGACTATCTATCCAGTTCTGTATGTTGGGACCATCTATCCAGTTCTGTATGTTGGGACTATCTATCCAGTTCTGTATGTTAGGACCATCTATCCAGTTCTGTATGTTGGGACCATCTATCCAGTTCTGTATGTTGGGACTATCTATCCAGTTATGTATGTTGGGACCATCTATCCAGTTATGTATGTTGGGACCATCTATCCAGTTCTGTATGTTGGGACTATCTATCCAGTTCTGTATTTTGGGACCATCTATCCAGTTCTGTATGTTGGGACTATCTATCCAGTTCTGTATGTTGGGACCATCTATCCAGTTCTGTATGTTGGGAACATGCAAAAATATTTAAATAAACGAAATCATACAGAGATAGTGACAACTAAAATGTACAAGAATGGCTTGAATCAGAAGTGCTGAGAACTTTTTTCATTTTTACATAAATCCTAAGTATTAGTGTAAAATTCTAAATAAAAACTACCATCATAGACATGATAAATCAGAAACTGTTAAGGAATTGTATAGATGTGAATTCAAGGGAATCTCCAACTACTGAATGGTAAATCCAATTCAGAACAGTATCCTTAAAGAATGCATAAGATACTTATCAATTCAAAAGTCGGAAATTGTCAAAATTCAACACTTTTTACGCTAAAAAAACAACAACAATATTTTCTACAGAAATGATCAGATAAACAGTAAAGAAAAATTAGAATGGGGGGAGGGGGGGGAGGTTTCAGTTTTGATAAGAGAGCTAGAGGGGGGCAGCATTATAGTATCATTTCGAGGGAGGGCTAGGAGAAATGTCATTTACAGGATATCCCAACAAACATGGGAATTCAGTAACGAAATGGATATCGTCTTTGTTGTAATACCTAATTTCAAAAGCCATAATATTATCATGTCTGCTAGAAATTATTTTATGAAAAGGGTAAAAGACTGTTAAGATGTGTCTATAATGTCTCCGCAAGATGAACAGTGAATACGGACAAGTTTACTCTGTTTGTATACTGCAATTTTCTTGTTTTACTAAGTACAACCGTATGCGGTCAAAACATAAACAAACAAAATGTGAACATAGCAGACGAAACTTTTGCAAATTACATCTTTCTCAGTAGGTATCACTGTACTACATCAAAGAATTATTTAAAAAGACAATATCGAATTTGTCACTGAATTCCCGTGTTCATTGGGACACCCTGTATTATGAAGACTGAAGGGATCTGCAGTGTTTGTTTTCACACCGAACACTATTATGCCATCAAAGATATTAGGTCTCTATACATATAATATTAGCTTGGGAACCCAGCTTTGTCTGGATCATAATTTTTCTGTTCAAAAGTCAATTCGCTTAACTTAAGATTTTAAACAGAATTCAGCCTTAAACCTTCTCTTGGGTCCTTTACGAATATATCTTGCCAGTTTAAAATCTTTAAATGTTGACAAAGGAATTGAGTCTTTTCCACAAACTCAAATTTTTAAACCTCTATTTCTTTTCAACCTAATAGCGTAATCCTTTGATATTTCAAACTTAGACTTTTTGATCTAATAGAATGCATAGTTTGAAATATCTAAGGTCTACGACATTTGGTTGAGAAGATATATAAAAATTAGAAAATACGATTTTGTTGCAAAAACTCATTTCCTTTCAATGAATTATACAGGATATATGGTTAGAAACACATATAGAACAAATTTAAAGAGAATAATGCAGTTCTCTGTTCCGTGCAGAAATTTGCAAAATTTACATCTCCTTCCCTGTTGCATATTATAATAAATACAGTACAGATGAACAGATTTTTTTACAAATAATGTTGAATACCAAAAAACAGGTTTTGATAAATTTTTGGTCTCACTTACTCACTCACTCACTCACTCACTCACTCACTCACTCACTCACTCACTCACTCACTCACTCACTCACTCACTCACTCACACACTCACTCACCTCTCTCTCTCCCTATGAAAGCAATGACATTGATTATATATAATATATTGGACTAGGATAATAAATATCACATTAACATCTGGATGAATTTATACTTGAACACAATTATTAGCAAATAAACATTATCTCAATTCTCATTCTATTATTTTCAAACTTAAAACATGTTGAAAATAAAAATCAGAATTGACATTTAAAGTATTCTGACAAAAAATTCTGGACCCGAGTCCAGTGAACATTTTTTTGCTGTAAATAGCAGGGGTTTTGCATCTTAGCTGTTTATATTCAACATCGAGTAATTTGCTTAAAGGAACTGTAGCATTAGTTTCACGTGACTCTACATTTAAATAAGAGTGGCATGTCAGATTCATGCATGCGCATTTCTGCTGCACGGACCATATTTATAGGGAGTGACCGGCTATGTAAGGTAGTTGAACTGAGTATGCAATGTTGTGGAAAACTCCTTTCGAATTCATTTGAGACATATTAAACCCCCAAAGTAGGAGTTTTGAACGTCGAATTTGCGCTCAAACTCAGGATTTACCGATCTTTAAAAAGTTTAATATGTCTCAAATGAATTCGAAAGAAGTTTTCCACAACACTGCATACTCAGTTCAGCTACCTTACATAGCCGGTCACTTCCTTTAAGGAATGTCAAGCTAGAAATACAACGTTATTACCCACAGTATATTGATTAGATAAAATCTTTAAAGGAACTGTGAATCAGACATTTCCCTCCTAAAATAAAGGTGTCACTTGAAATTACGCTTACAGTCCCTTTAATAAGCATTTATAACATTTAACAATTGGTTTCTTGACGGGGGACAACAGTCCCAAAACACGGACGGGATAACAGTCCCAAAACAAGGACGGGATAACAGTCCCAAAACAAGGACGGGATAACAGTCCCAAAACACGGGCGAGTAACAGATAAAAGGTAAAGAAACTAAACAACAGCAAGTCATGCAATTGGCTCGGAGAATTTAGGACTTTTTGCTATCTTTTTATTTTGTGAAAGAGGACTTTTTTAAAGAATTTTAGCGCACAGATAAAAACATGAAGATTTAAAAAAAAGAAGGGGAGGGGTTAATAAAGAATAAAGGGGCTCGCAAGGAGACAAACAAGATGAGGGGGGGGGGGAAGGTGTGGAAAAGGATGAGTGTGGGGGGGAAGGTGTGGAAAAGGATGAGTGGGGGGGGGAAGGATATTAATAACAACGCTAATCCTTGCTTGACAGTGTATATTGTCTCATGGGATCTAGGTTTACAGTTTGTTTCAACAAAAACCAGATTAAAATTGAAAATTAATCCAAGGAAGAGATTTTAAATCAGAAAACTTGCAGGGTTTCCTAGGTTTAAACTTTAGAGACGACTGTTTGAAATTTGTTCAGTTCTTTTTTCTTATATTTGTGGTGGACTGTTTCTCTGTTTGCCAAATCAAAAGGTTTATATATTTAATTTCTATATTGACAGTGTAAGGGTAATTTCAAGTAAATAACCCTCCTTGCCCAAATCACAACGGTACTTGCAGTAGAAATGCGCAAGTCACTGAATATTGCAAAGTCGTCGTTAGAATCTACTTTTTTGAGGGAACCTTTAAGTTTTCAAGATAAATAGAAATTATGAAAAACACCAGAGCTGAAAACTTTAGAATGAGATATCCTTAATCCTGATTACTTAATCTGAGTATCCAATGGACATACTTTTGATTTTCTTATTAAACCGTTCTTTCTTGGATATAGTAGAGAAAAATCAAAAACCGTTTTTTTAAATTTAGAGAGTCCCTCCCGTTTCTGTATATAATCTTAACATTTCAAATTTATCGGCTTCATATACGCGACTCTGATTGGTTGAATTTTATACACTTTTCAGGATACAAGTACAAGATTAGGTTAGTCTCGATATTATGGAAAAGAGAGGATCAAGCATTAATCTCGATAATCAACCATACTAAAGTTTTCAGCTCAGGTTACATAAAAAGATTTCAGTTTTTGAACTTTACGCACAAGACCTCAATGCAAAACAAAAAAAGGGAAAAAAATAAATTGAAATTGAATTGAATTGAATTGAATTGAATTGAATCACTTTTAATTATCTTGATGTAATGGCACAGTGTTCTGCAGTAGTACCCCGAGCTAAGATCTGTTTTGTAAACCAGGTCTCGTTTCTCTGCATCTAGTAGGAGTAACCAGGGTTCAGAGCAGAGAGATTAATCTCAACTCATGCAGAATTTACTCCAGGATCTATTCTTAGTTTAACCCGGAGTGAGGGAACTCATCCTAATCCTAGATCAACGGAGAAACACAATCTTGGTTAGAATCTAATCAATGTTTCAGATCACTTTATATATTTACACTCTTCACTAGTATAGTTTAGGTGTGAGTTGGGACTCCAAGGTTCTTTGTTCATAGATCTTGTTGTGCCCTGTGTGATGAGATAGGTTAAGATGGGCGGGAAGGTGTGGTACCTCATATATAGGTAGGGAGTAGTGCTGTAGTGCCCGGGCACTACCCGGAGGAAGATAGAACCTTAACTTCTCCCAGAACATCCTATCCGACCAGTGAATGGTCGGGTTGGATTTCAGGATCAGACGCATATCCGGGTCCAAACTTCGACTAGGAATCTCTCCAAGAAAGATAATGATACACTTGCCTCGACTCTTTAATACATCATGAAGTGCAGATTTAATATCATATCTACACCACTCATGAACCAGGAAATGTTTGGATAGAACAAGGACGGTTCTCCGACTAGAACTAACAGCTTCAATTATAGAATCCGCAACATAGGAATTGTGCGGAAAGTCTCTGTAGTGTAAACACAACCGATGGGATGGATCACCATGTTCTAACTCCGGGCTCAAGACTTGACTTACAAAGTTTTCGTCCTTTATACTGTAGGTTATGTAGGCGTCGTACATCTTCTCAGTGTCCTCATCGCCCGAGGGACGTGAGTAGCAGAGTCGGAGACCCCACTGTGTAAAAACCCATACCCGGAGTTCCGTCCTGTAATAAATAACAACTCCAAACCCTACGCAGAGTACTGTAAGAATACTAAATCCTACAATGATGAGTGGAAGATGATCTGTGAGTACTCCTGGCTGCAGGAGTGTAATACTGTCAGTGAATGAACACTCTAAGCTCTGCATGATATATCGTCCCGGCGTATTTGAGTTGTTTGGGAAACAGGCAATTTGACTCAAATCTGTCGTCCTCGCCTTGTTCTCCTCGAGCCAAATGTTAAATTGAGTCACGAGGTTGCAATCGCAACTCCAGGGGTTAGATGCTAAGCTGAGTTCAATCAAAAACGTGTTCTTGTCTAAAGAGAAATGTCCCGGAAAGTTGTACAGCTGGTTGTTATCTAGGGTTAGGGTCTCTAGAGACTCAAGGTGGGTGAATGTACTCTCTTCGATCCAACTAATCCTGTTATGATCCAAGTAGAGGGACTTTAGACCTCTTAGAGTTTGAAACTCATATCCTTCCAACCGCTGAATATTGTTGTGGTCCAAATGGAGGGCCTCTAATCTTCTAAGTCCATAGAATGTATAGTTGAGAACTGCTTCAATATTGGAATTATTCAGAAATAAAACTCGAAGTTTCTTCCTGCCTATAAAAGAATGGCTTGAAAGAAGTTGGAAGTTGTTACCGTGCAGATAAACTTCAGTTGCATCCATAGGTATAGCTGTTGGTGGCTCAATGAACTCACTTGAGGCACAGTCTACAATATTAGTACTCCAGGGCTGATCATGATAACAAGTACAGTTCTCAGGACATGTCATTTCACAATCACAGGCATCAAAGTCACAGCAGTGGCACAGAGGGAAACAATGTGCCGTGTAGGGACATAGGAAATCTGACGGCTTTGCTTCAACCAGAGGAATGTATGCATTCTCCTGAGAATACATCAGTTTGCAGTAAATAGATTCTAAATCTTTCACAAACGGATATCTGGCTCCCCTTCGCACACCATTGATTGTTTTTAACCATTCCAGGTTGCAATCACAGAGAAATGGATTTCCTCCAAGGTAAAACTCCGGACGGGTTGCGGTTTCTCCAAGTCTAGGTTCAGACAGACCGACACTGCTTGTCTCCAGTTTGACAATTTGATTTGCGTAGAGATCCACTCGAACCAAACGAGTTTTGTTTTTAAACGTATGAGGATCCACTCGCGTAATTAAGTTATCGTTAAGTGAAAGAAGCTGAACCCTATCTGGAATAGATTTAGCACTGATGGTTTTCAATTTATTAAATGAAATATCCAAAGTTAGAATATTAAGCTCAGATTCTTTGTCGAAATAGTTTCCAATATCCTCTATCTCATTCTTATGAATATCCAGCCAGGTTAGGGAGGGGGGAAGGAGAAAATAATCAAACTTCTGTATCCTGTTCTCTGATATGTTTAACCAACGAAGGTTTGGAAGGTCACCGAATAATCCAACTATATCAGGAATTAGATTAGAGTCTAATCTCACAGCTTGAAGTTTTCTATTCTGGTTGAAGGATCCTCTCTCTACCCCGCTAATCCTGTTCCCAGCCAGATTCAGGATCTGTAAGTTGGTCAGGTTTGCAAATGAACCCTCAGATATCAAACTGATATCATTCTCATCTAGCTTCAGTCCAATCAATGAAGAAAGATGAACTAGGGGTGACGTGTCAACTTCTACTATCCCGTTCTTCCCTAGATCAACTGTTTTCAAACTTATCAAGCTACTCAGGGCGGATGGAATAGTTTTAAGTTGATTGGAGTATAGGTTTAGATCCTGAAGCAGGGTTAGGTTTGAGAATGCCTGGGGATGAATCTCTACCACTGAGTTGTTCTCCAGACTGAGTGTGTTGAGTGCAGAAAATCCGCGAAAACTGTTAAAATCCACGGAATCTATTCTGTTCCGGGAAAGTTTGAGAGTGTGTAGGTTGACTAAGCCCCGAAATGAATCCTCAGGAATAGTTTCCACCAGATTCCGGGACAAATCCAGGATCTGTAAACTACCCAGCTCCTGTAATAAAAACTTAATTAACTTAACTTATTAAAAATGTCGTCAAACATCAACAGAATGAAATTTCAATGACATGAAACCTCTCACAGAGATTCTAAATATCTTCAACATATGCCCTGCCCCTACTCCCCCCCCTCCTTCTCACATTCATGGAGTAAATGGTCTGAAAGAACTGTCTTTTCTTGGGTTGAAAAGATAATTTGAAGGTTTAGTGAGGATAGAACAAATGTTGAACCAGTGATAAAATCCTAGAATTTCTTTTATTCTTTATATTGAACCCAACCTACTCCATGGAGTGATAGCAGACAAGGTTTTAATTAGATTGGAAATAGATAATTAGTTTAAATTCAAAGTTTCAATTTAATTCTGTTAACAAATATAGGGATAGAAATGTATCCCCCCCCCCTTAACCAGCTACCTACTCTAACCCCCTTTTTACTATCTATTTAAAAAGTAATTGCTTTTAAAGTTGACATTTTCATTTTTAAAATGTTGATAAATTATTGTTATTGTTTTAATATTTGTTACTGAATAATTTAAGTACTGCTTTTATTTTTGATTTCTGTTTTTTTATTGTTATTGTTGCAATTATTGTAATTGTAATTGTAATTGTAATTGTAATTGTAATTGTTATTGTAACTGTACTTGTTATTGTAATTGTAATTTAAATTGTAATTGTAATTGTTATTGTAATTGTAATTGTAATTGTTATTGTTATTGTTATTGTTATTGTTATTGTTATTTTTATTGTTATTGTTATTGTTATGTTTATTGTTATTGTTATTGTTATTGTTATTTGTTATTGTTATTGTTATTGTTATTGTTATTGTTATTGTTATTGTTTACCTGAAATAGGTTGGTGTTCAAATACTGAATTCTATTCTCAGCCAGGTTTAGCAAAACCAGTTTCTCCAGACCAGCAAATGTCCTAAAAAATATTAGATTTAAAAGATGAGTTTGCAAATTATTTAAGTAGATATATTTTACAATATGATAACAAACACATGCAATCCAAACAGCTATATAAATAATGCATCCATCTTGAAGAACTTGAAAACTTTAAAGGGTCGCACCGCATTTTCCTTTATCTTATTAACTCACAGAAATATTTTTTTATTTTTAAAAAAGTAATTGGCAAACATAGATATTTGCGTAAAAGCGTGCAGATTTGTTTGCACAGTGCAAAATAAATGTAATAAAAAGTTAACTGCATAATAACTTTAGATCAGAATTACTATCATTCTAAATCAATTGAAATATGAAGCTACATGTTCAGATATTTTAACCCTTTAAAGGCTGAGGGGTCTGAATCTGTGTATAGCCTCGGGGGGGGGGGCGGGCGCCAAAAAAGACGATAGAAAAGAGGTATACGGTTGAAATGCATGTTCATAGCCCAATTTTTCATGGCCAGCTCAAAGAAAAAAAATTGACCGATAACTTGTTCAGATATTTTAAAGAGAAGAATTTTGAATTAAAGATGGATTGAGCAACAATATCGTCGCTTCTCTACCTTAATGATATCTTAAGGTTTACAGGGAACCTTAGTTAATCAAACATAAACATTTCTAAAATGAAGGGTCACTTGAAATAACATTAACAGTCCCTTTAAGTGTTAAATCATTTAGAAAAAAACTAAGAACATTTTTTACTTACAAAATAACTATTTTTATTTTTTAACAGAATGAAAACATTAATTGGTTAAAACATTAGTTTCGAAATGAATTGAATTTTGAATAATCATTCATTTCTGAGTTTGAATTTAACAACTTGAAAATCTACAAATTTCCTGATTCATGCCACCCCCCCTCTCATGTTAATAGGGGGGGGGGGGGGCTTTCAATTGATTTTGTGATTTAACAAAAGAGCAACAATATTCGAATTCCCAAACCTCTTGAATTAGAAAAAATACGTTCTCGCCTCAAACTCTGATTTGTTAAACTTAATCTTTCTTGACAACTTTTTGTATCTAAACTCTAAAATTCTGTATAAGCAAATTCTAGATCAAATTCTAGATCAAATTGCAAAAATTTTAATTATAAGGTTGCAAAGATTAATAGATTAGAATATTAAAATTTGAGACGAATTCTCAGTTCTTTTTTTATTTCCCCTGACTGGCTTTGCTCTCGATTTAACATGACTCGCTATGCTCGCGTTTACCTGTCTGAGAGGCAGGTTTGGCAGGGGGGAGCTGGACATGTCAGACACGGCGTGGAAAACTCATTCCTAAATAAATCATTAAAATAGTTGAAAATTTCATACCATTGCCACAAACTCTGATTTTCAAATCACTATATCTTTGCAACCCAATGTTCTAGACCTATAAATTCTGTCAGATCAAATAATCTCAGTTTGAAATATCAAAGGTTTACACCATCAAGTTGAAAAATTATTGAGATTAGAAAATTTAAGTTTGTGGCAGAGACTCAATTTCTTTGTCAACAGAAACTGAACACTGCCACATTCTCTAGTTTTCCAATCTTTATATCCATGTAACCTAATTGTGTAAACCTTAATTATAAATCAAATCTTGACTATTTGACGTAGCAGAATTCATAGTTTAACATAAAAAAGGTTTATCAGGTTAAAAGATAAAAGAATTATGAAATTTACAACTTGTGGCAAATAATTAGTTCTGTAAGAAATTATAAAAAAAAAATCTTAAAAAATTACCTTGATAAATCTAGAATGACAAGATTTGGAATTGGCGCAAAAATCCGTGATGAGAGAATGGATAATCTACAGAAAACAATATTTTTATAAAAACAGTTTTAAAACCAAAATAAAATGGTATGAAAAATGGGTTTTATGTAGTTTTTTTAACGCCTTACCAAAATCATAAACCTAAACCTAAACCTAAACCTAAACCTAAACCTAAACCTAAACCTAAACCTAAACCTAAACCTAAACCTAAACCTAAGCCTAAAACTAAACCTAAAACTAAAATCTGAACCTAAAACCTAAACCAAAACATAAACCTAAAACTTAAAACTTAAAACTTAAACTTAAATCTAAACCTAAAATCTAAACCTAAACCTATACTTAAATCTAAACCTAAACCTAAACCTAAAACCTAAACGTAAAACCTAAACCCAAACCTAAACCTAAAACCTAAACCTAAACCTAAACCCCTCTTCAAAATAATTAGACAAAGAGATGAACAGTATATGATATGTGACAATGCAATAACGGTATCGTATAAATTCGAAAACAACAATTTAAAGATTAAAACGTATGAATGAGGATGAATAGAGAGGGTTTAGGAAGGATGGAAAGATTGAAAAAGAATAAATGAATGAATGAAGGGTTTAAACTTGTTGTTGTTAAGGTTTTAACGGTTTTAATAATAGATACTGTAGATATACCTCGGTAACCAGAGAAATTATATAGATAGATAGATAGATAGATAGATAGATAGATAAATATGAAGATAGATAGATAGTTAGATAGAAACAATATAATATGGGTGTCTGCTCTATATACACTTAAATTACAGCTCCTGTAAACGTTCAGACAGATAGATAGATAGATAGATAGATAGATAGATAGATAGACAGAAAGACACCCAGACAGATAGATACATAGAAGATATAAAAGTAAATTTATGCATAAAAGTATAGATAGATAGATAGATACGGATAGCATGATACGCATTGACAGATAAATGTATGACTGATGTACCAAATGTATTTATCCATTATATATATATATGATATTCATCTATATTTTTTATATTTATGCATAGTTATAAATAGGAAAAATATATTATTGACATATTGATAAAAATATATATATAGAATATAGAAATTAAAAAATAGTATTGAAAAATTACAAAACAATGAAAAGTTGAATTTCAAAATTGAATTAATTTCTTTCTTTATAATATTGCAATGTATAATTAAAAGAATCCCGAAAACAAAACATTTAAGAAAGACATAATTATTCAAATATATCTTTAAATGTATATACATGTAAAAAAGTTAACAATAAAAATATTGTAAATAAACAATAAGCAATTGATTAATTATCATCATCACTATAGTTTCAGTAGTAAATATTTCCATTTACTGATAGCGCCGATTGAAGGATTCATAACTCTAATAACTCTAATTGGAAAATGAGATAGATAGAAAGATAGATGTTACCGCCATACTATTGCTATTAGTTCAGAATTGACTACAAACACATGACTAAACCATAATTGGATCAGGCGCTAATGGACTCGGCATACAGGAGTGAAATATATATATCTTTAAAGAATAATAGATACATATTAAAAGAAGTTGAAGAAATGAGATGGAGGTGAAAATTTGTAAACAGCGTGTAGTCCCCCATTAGAATTGAATACATTATAATAATATAGTATTTACAGCTAGCACCAGTATACAACTACTCAATCATCTGTATTTGGTAGCTTCCCCCCCCCTCCCCCTCGTTTCTCCCCAAAATCTATTATAATTTTAATACATCCCC
>NW_019397379.1:73784-78747 GCF_000591075.1 Eurytemora carolleeae
AGCCTCTGATCACAGTGCATTATTTTTTAAAAATAAAAAAATGAATAAAATTATTTTGTTCCTGTTGTTTATCAGTTTTAGTTGTCTCAGCTCCGGGGTATCCTGAAAAATAAATGAAATTTAATTTTCTTATTTAAAAACTGTTTTAAATATTATATTGGCTTCCATTTAAAGCATGACATGTCAAGTTCACTATAGTACCTTTAAAGCTAGATTGCGTAAGATTTAAAAAATTAAGTATTTAAAATTATCATCTCTGCTTTAGAAAAAAATGGCGGAAATTGTAAGAATTAAACACTTTTCAAGCTAAAACAACATCTTAATCTTCCACCAACCAATATAACTTTATAAAGATTTCAAGCTAGAACAATGACTTTATTTCCACCAATCAATATAACTTTATAAAGATTTCAAGCTAATCTATCTATCTATCTATCTATCTATCTATCTATCTTTACGTGATTTTTTACATTTTTTATTTTTTTATCGATTTTGATGGTTATTATATCGTTAGAACTGACGAGGGTCAACCCAGACCGAAATATATTTTCAATAAATGTGGAACTAACATCTACTTTTTTACTCTACAGAGGTTTGGTCCATCACCATCACTGAATTTTAAATCTATCTATCTATCTATCTATCTATCTATCTATCTATCTATCTATCTATCTATCTATCTATCTATCTATCTATCTATCTATCTATCTATCTATCTATCTATCTATCTATCTATCTATCTATCTATCTATCTATCTATCTATCTATCTATCTATCTATCTATCTATCTATCTATCTATCTAATACCTGGAAAAGGGTTGATGGAAGGGTATCTACACTGTTTCCTGAGAGATCTAAGCTCACTAGGCTGGCTAGCCCTCTGAGCGATCCTTCAGCGATCTAAAAGTAAAAAAGTGAAAACAATTTCCCCCCAGTGTGGCCTCTAGTCAACCGGAGGTATGACAAATGCATTTCTAAATGAGTGAACGCTGCTCTTGATATAATTATTAATTTTGATAATTGTTCATAATTATGATTAATTGTTAGTCCAAACTATTAATTACTTTCAGACCCTCTTTAAGTATTAATTACTTCAATATAGCGAAACATGTTTTTTTTGTGTGTCTATTTTAGTGTATGCATGTCTTTTGCTTGTCTGTTTGGTGAGTTAGTGTGCTTGTCTGTCAGACTGCTAACTGCATTAAAATGAAAAAGTTTTAAAATCTTTCAACATGAAAATTTTAGAAACTTTTTAAAATTGTTTGTTAAAAAAAGAATGCAGAACTTATAGTTTTAATATTTTCAACATTCCAATTTTATATATATTTATAAATATAATTTTAAATGTAATCTTCTTGTTAAAAAATTCAAAGAATGAAATTAAAAATGTTTTCATATTTTTCATATTTTCATATTTTTCATATTTTTCGGTTAAAATATAAAATATCGTTCTTCTGAGTTAATTTTGTATATTTGATATATTTAGTGTATATTTGATACAATATATTTTTAATTAGGAGAAACGTACTAATCCCCTTGAAAAGCTAACTCCTCCCAAAAAGATAAAACTGTTTTACAACTGATTAAAGGAAACATTATTCAAATTTTCTTATTTTCTAAAAAAAAAATGGTATTCTGCCAAATGTTCCTATTTTTTTCAAATCTCAAAAAACTTTACATTGAAGAAATTCCTTTGGATGAGATATTTATAAGAACAAAAAAGTTTTGATTTTCTAGTTTGTAACTAAATATTTATATTGCTTTTTTCACACAAAAAAAACTACAAACAACGAATTTGTTTGTTTTATCTACTTGAAATGGGTTTGGAAATCCGCGAATCGGTTTTCAGAAAATTCGCTGCCGGACATTTTCAATTGATTTTCAAACAGAACCAAAAACGAAACAAGGGATTCGAAAAAAGTCCAAATTGGTTCAAAGTTTTCCGTTTAATTCACAACTTTAGAGTTTGAAATATATTATGATCAATGATTTGACCTTTTTCGAAATTATTAAAGTACAACATTTTTACAGCTAGGAGAGGATATTTACAAAATAAATGGCTGCCCTAGAAATATTGGTAAAGCACTGATAACAGTTTGAATTCCTTTTTTTGAGGGGGGGGGGGGTTAAAAATAGATTTACCTGACTTATAATATTGGTAGACAAATCTAAACTCTTGAGTTGGACGAAGGACTCCAGGGATCCTGTGTTTAGGGACCTCAGTTGGTTTCCTGATAGGTCCAGGCTACTTAGGGACAAGGGGCAGTGGCTCCTCGATACTCCCAAATCCGCAATGTCTGCAATCCTACGTATACAAAAAATTTACATTTGTAATACAAAAAAATATAAAAATGGCTTGAAACTAAAAAAAGAATTCGCATTTTGTGAAAAATGATTTTGAATTTGTCCAAAAAGGCATGGAAAAATAAAATTACTGAAACCAAATTTGATAAAGGAATTGAGTCTTTGTAACAAAATCAAATATTTAAACCTCAATATCTTTAGAACCCGTTGTTGTAAACCTTTGATATTTCAAACTCTGATTATTTGATTTAACAGAATTCATAGTTTGAAATATCTAAGGTCTACAAAATTTGGTTCCAAAGATATAGTGATTAGAAAATCAGAATTTGTGGCAAAGACTCAATTCCTTTGCAACAATCTTTAGTTTTTCTTTTAAATAATAAAAAATGTTTTAAAAAGCGCCACCTGTTGTTTGATAGGTTCAAGTGGTTCAAAGAGGACAGTGTACATAATTCCTGATCTGGGAGATTCCATACTCCGGAACTAGATAGATCCAACCTAGATAGATAGATAGATAGATAGATATATCGATAGATAGATAGATAGATAGAAAGAACGAAAGAAAAAGATATTAAATATTAATAAAAGGATGGTTAGATAGATGAACAGAAAAATAGATAGATAGATAAATATACAGATAGATAAACAGATAGATATAAAGCTAGGTATATTACCTGTTTAAGTTAGGAAGTGAAGTTAGGGAGAGAGGAGAGAAGGATAGGTTCAGATCAGTCTCATACGGATGAGTTAGGATGGAGATATTTTTTAACACTGGTAACCCAGAAAAGCCACCTAGAATAAAATAAAGGTTAGATCACAGTGCATTAGAAGTTACTTTTATCCCCCTGGTCTCAGATCACAGTGCATTAAAAGTTACTTTTATTCCTCCAGCCTCTGACCACAGTGCATTAGAAGTTACTTTTATCCCCCTAGCTTCTGATCACAGTGCATTGGAAGTTACTTTTATCCCCCAGGCCTCAGAACACAGTGCATTAAAAGTTACTTTTATCCCCCTAGCCTCAGAACACAGTGCATTAAAAGTTACTTTTATCCCCCAGGCCTCAGATCACAGTGCATTAGAAGTTACTTTTATCCCCCTAGCCTCTGATCACAGTGCATTAGAAGTTACTTTTATCCCCCTAGCCTCTGATCACAGTGCATTAGAAGTTACTTTTATCCCCCTAGCCTCTGATCACAGTGCATTGGAAGTTACTTTTATCCCCCAGGCCTCAGAACACAGTGCATTAGAAGTTACTTTTATCCCCCTAGCCTCAGATCACAGTGCATTAAAAGTTACTTTTTTCCCCCAGGCCTCAGAACACAGTGCATTAAAAGTTATTTTAGAATTCTGATTTTTTGAAAAGTCCACGGAAAAAAAATTAAAATTAGTTTTGAGATTTTGTAGATCCCCACTTCTTGCAATGGGGGGGGGGTCTGCTGGAACTAAAAAGTTAAGTCTTCAGTCTCAATGTTTGTGCAATGATATTTAGTTAATTGCTGAAACTGCTTTCTTTTATTACAACAGCGCGACGAGAATAATGATTTTTTTATTATTTTATTTTTATTATTAATTCCCCCTTTACCATCTATAAATAAAATTATTATTGATATTTGATATCTATAAGAGTCACTTACAACCATAATTGATTTTGTATAGAAGCGATTAACAAACCCGCAAAAAATACACAGAAAAAATGCAAAATAGTTTGAGAAAATCCGGGAACAACCTTTAACTGTATTTCGCATAAAAGTAAATATGTATGTATTATCTTTAAAATTGTCAATTTATCAACGTATACGCACAGTAAGACTCAAGTAAGTATAATAATTGTTAACAGTCCAATTGATATTGTACAACGTTCACATATCTATCTGTAACTTAAAAGTTGATTTTTAAGCTATACTGGTAAATCTTTTGGTTTGATGGGATGTTTAACAGACTACGTAATGTCTATATTTTATATTATAAATGTTAGTTAAAACTTTCTAATGAAGTAGAACTAAAATCCTAAAATTCCTCAGTAATCCGTAGAAATAATAATTTGTCTTATATAAAACCTACTTTGTTTAAGCAGTAAAACCATAATCAAAATATCAAATTCTTATTTCCGAAATTGCTTTTACAAATGAACAAATACAAATTTGAAATATTCCAATAGAATTAGTTTGAATTTATTTAAATCATTTTTAACTAAGTATGCATGTTATGAAAACCAGGAATAGTTTAAGTTTGAATCAATTTTTGGCATTTAACAAAATTATTATTAACATATTAAATATTAAATATCTATATTACTACCTCAATAACCTTTACAAAATAATCTTAGATTTGCTGATAATTCCTCTTCAATTAAAATTTGAATAAAATTAATAAATACGTGAAAGCAATAAGGAAAAATCCTCGAATTACTTAAACACAAGATTAAAGAATACCTTTTGATTAGTTTCATACATGAAACTAAATTATTTGTAAAAAATCAATTTTTAAGAATGATTTTCAAAATTCCAAGTATATAAAACAAGTTTGATTGCCGATTGCCAGAGCTTGTGTAAACATAATTATTAATATGTCAATTATAAAAAGGGGGAACATAATTTTTGATATGTCAGTTATAACAATTACTATAAAAAAGGGGGTAAGGGGAGGGGGGGATGATAG
>NW_019397379.1:78759-83115 GCF_000591075.1 Eurytemora carolleeae
CACAATTCCACATATCTTGTATCAACCCCCCCCCCTTTTCAACTAACTTAGCAGCATACGAGCACATATACAAACAGCCAGAAGATTTGTGCATTTTATTAATATACTTCTGAAAGTATCAGAACACTTTATTGAACCATTACATTTTCATAGATGATAAAACAAAGGTTTTAAATTAAGCATGCTAATGTCACTTGAAAAAAACGCCTAATAATAACTCTACTGAGTGTACAGCAAAAACAAAAGTTGCAACTACAAGGTGAAAAAGTACAAAGGCCCGGCAGTACTTAAAAGTAGGCCCGGTCTCAATTTATAATTTTAAGCACTCTGTATATTATTATGTAATATATTATATATATATTTTAGATATACAATATTTCTCAAATCAAATATTCAGCCAACAACCTCCGGATGAATTATTAAGGATAGAAAATCTGGGGGTTTGTGTAGAATAAAAATTAAAAAGGGGGGATTTTGTGGAATAGAAATTGAAAGGGGGTTTTTTGTAGAATAAAAATAAAAAACCAAGGGGTGTTAAATAAAAATGTCAAGGAAGGGTTTGTAAAATAAACTAAACACAGAGGTGGGGGGGATGTACAAATTTACGAAAAGTAAATAGTTCAATTTAAACATATTAAACAGTTCCTTTAAGTGTTTACTTGAACAATAGTTTAATTTGAACATATTAAACAATTCTTTTAATTGTTTACTTGAACAATTAGTTTAATTTGAACATATTAAACATTTCCTTTAATTGTTTACCTGAAAAATTAGTTTAATTTGAACATATTAAACATTTCCTTTAATTGTTTACTTGAACAATTAGTTTAATTTGAACATATGAAACACAGTTCTTTTAATTGTTTACTTGAACAATTAGTTTAATTTGAAAATATTAAAAATTTCCTTTAATTGTTTACTTGAACAATTAGTTTAAATTTAAACATATTAAACATTTCCTTTAATTGTTTACTTGAACCATTAGTTTAATTTGAACATAGTGAACAATTCCTTTAATTGTTTACTTGAACAATTAGTTTAATTTGAAAATAGTGAACAATTCCTTTAATTGTTTACTGAGTATACCATCATCTTTCGTATTGGTGGGAGGGTAAACAAACAGATATATTCTACTGTTTACATAGGAGCTTCACTTTACACCATTTGTATATTTATCTATTTATCTATCTATCTATCTATCTATATATCTATCTATCTATCTATCTATCTATCTATATATCTATCTATCTATCTATCTATCTATCTATCTATCTATCTATCTATCTACATATCTATCTATCTATCTATCTATCTATCTATCTATCTATCTATCTATCTCACGTGGATTTAACGGTTCTGTCAATATTTAAGAAAACTGTGACTTTCGATCTTAATATGACCCCTTTTACATAATTTATTAGCCTTTTATCTTAAATACTTTTTTTGGCATATACATTTTGAATGAAGAAGTATAAAATAAACAAATCTGTAAATCTAAAGACTGTTGAGTTATAGACGAAAGCACGTTTGATTTCAAATAAAAGAAACCGAATGCTTCTCTCTCTCGTTAGTTCAGAGTGATCTATCTATCTATCTATCTAATTATCTATCTATCTATCTATCTATCTATCTATCTATCTAAATGTTTATTTTTCTATTAACATATCTATCTATNACATATTTAGACATATTTCAGGTACAGAGGGAATCCACCAACTAAACATATTTAGACATATTTCAGGTACAGAGGGAATCCACCAACTAAACATATTTAGACATATTTCAGGTACAGAGGGAATCCACCAACTAAACATATTTAGACATATTTCAGGTACAGAGGGAATCCACCAACTAAACATATTTAGACATATTTCAGGTACAGAGGGAATCCACCAACTAAACATATTTAGACATATTTCAGGTACAGAGGGAATCCACCAACTAAACATATTTAGACATATTTCAGGTACAGAGGGAATCCACCAACTAAACATATTTAGACATATTTCAGGTACAGAGGGAATCCACCAACTAAACATATTTAGACATATTTCAGGTACAGAGGGAATCCACCAACTAAACATATTTAGACATATTTCAGGTACAGAGGGAATCCAGGTGACACTTTATTTATGAAGTGGCATTTCTGATTCACAACGGGACCCTTGGGTCCGCGATCAAGGATGAGAATTCCTCATTTTGTGGATCTAGAGAGCGTCCCATATCATATTGAATTATCTCCAAGATTTAACGCTGAAATACTTGAATAACCTACTAAATACTAATACACTCCATGTCTGCATGTACATTTTTATAGTAGACTTATACAATTTTAAAATGATTTCATTCTTTTTAGATTTTCCGATTAGTTCCAAAACTTGCAATTTACAGACATAAACAATTAAGAAATGATGTGGGACACCCTGTATGCTACAGATACTAGGAAATATATTTAACACACTTTAAGATAGAAAAAATTGTCTCTTCATTATTAGGTAATCAAAAGACCTTTTACCCAACATCTAGAAAAAGAACATAACAGACCACTAGACACAGAGAAAACCTTATTAAAGGGACTGACAAGGAAAAATGAAAGAGGGTATCGACTAAAACCTGAGAATCTCAAAAGTTGACATCTATCTGATGCTCCTGTCTCGAGACATTGACATAAAACTGTGTCAAAATTATACCAAAACGTATACATGTAAGATATACGTCTGTACCACGTGACCAGAACTCCCTCCAATAGCAGTGCAGTATACTGGTCACGTGATACAGACAAAGAACGTGAAAAATAATACTGCTCTACCATTGGTTGGAGTTCTGGTTGCATGATCCAGAAGCGCATAAATAATATTATCAATTATATCTATTAAAAATAAAAAAAATATTAAATTCAAATAATAATAGGAGCAAACTTGAGTTTCTCGGGCTTCTCTGGGATATCGTTGTTTTCAGATTGGGTGCGTATTGGAGGAATATGATCTGTCTAATACTACAAATCTTATACAACATCTTACATACATACATTTTGGCATAATTTTGACACAGTTTTATATTAATTTCTTGGGGCAGGAACATCAGATAGAACTCTAATATGTCTCAATCAACTCCTGAGATTCTCAAGTTTTAACCTATACCCCCTTTCATTTTTCCTGTACAGTCCCTCTAAGCATTGATTAAAATGTATTAACATAAAAATATATGAAAAATGAAAGGATTAAAAGATTGATAGGCACTAGTCACTAGACATTATACCCTTGGCATTGGACACTATGGCACAAGATTCTAGACTCTAGACAGTACGAGGCACTAGCCACTAGACATTATACCCTTGGCATTGGACACTATGGCACAAGATTCTAGACTCTAGACAGTACGAGTCACTAAAGACACAAGAAATTAGACACTATAGACACTAAACAATGAGCACAAAAAACTAGACAGTAGAAATTAGGCATTAGGCACTATAAGACACTAGATACTAGACACAATAAAGTAGACACTCGACAGTAGGCACTAGACACTAGAAACTAGACACTAGCAACTAGACACTAGACACTAGAAACTAGAAACGAGACACTAGAAACTAGACACTAGAAACTAGACACTAGAAACCAGACACTAGAAACTAGACACTAGAAACTAGACACTGAAAACTACACACTAGGAACTAGACACTAGAAAATAGACACTAGAAACTAGAAATTAAAGACTAGACACTAGACACAGAGGCTGTATATAACAAGTTAAATGAATTGATCCAGAATCAAGTATTGACAAGATGACAGGAGAGCACTGATAAGCATTTTTAACCCTAACGAGACCAGACCAAACCAAACCAAACCAAACTTGGGATTTTTAACCAGCTTACAGATTACAGGATAACAGATGTGTCATCCGTGTGTGTCATCCACTTAAAAGGACTGAAGACTATACTCCAAACTAATCAAGAATGACTTATTTCAACTAACTGCATAAATGTTGATAACTTTGATATATGTAAAATAATTAGGGTTACACACAAAGGATGGGACTTCAGAATTTGTTTAGTCCGTTTTCTTGCATTCATGGTTTCTTGTTTAATAATTTTGTAAACCATTAAAATACTCAATTGAACACAGAAACTAATAATCAAGCTTCAAATAGTCATTTTTTAGAGTTTTGGGTCGTTTTCTTACAGTCCCATCCTTTGTGTGTTGGTAGATAGATAGATCGATAGATAGAAATATAGATAGATAGATAGATAAATAGATAGATAGATGGATAGATAGATAGATGTATAATGATGGAAGAAATGGAGACACCGGCGGATAATAAATCAGTCTTATTCAGAGAAGATCTAGAGAGGGGGAG
>NW_019397379.1:83762-104237 GCF_000591075.1 Eurytemora carolleeae
ATTATTATTATTATTATTATTATTATTATTATTATTATTATTAATATTATTATTATTATTATTATTATTATAATTATTATTTAACCTGGATTCTGAAGGTATGGACTCTGCACAAAGAATCGTCAATGAAACTGTGCCTAAGGAGGGAATTACAGAAAAATTCGTCTTATCAAACTCAGAATTAATCGTCCGCAGTTCACAGACGAGCTTGTATCGTCCAGGAGTTGAACTAGATTCGTCCTGGACTCTGGTGCAATCCTTGGGTGTGTAAACAGGAACAGAGCCTACAGGGTAAACCATGTTTATGTCTAAGTACACTGATTAAACATATGCTGTCTGGACCTATGTGAAGGCCTCGCATAAAAAATGGAGGCGACTGGAAGCAATTTTGTAAAATCTTTATTTCTGACTCTGGGTGTTTGAGTGGGAAAAAGCATCCAATAATCTCAGCTATAAATATTCATGACACACTCGGATTTATTTCCATAAAAAGGAAACAGGGTGTTAACACCAAGGTTCGGAATCTTTTTATAACTTTCTCAATTACCCCCCCCATAGCAAGCAAAGAAGCCGAGAAATTCCAATAGGTTTAAAATTTAGCTGAAATTGGCGGAAATCCTACAAAAAATTGTTTTTGAACTTTTTATAAACTCCTTCGTTCATAATCTTTTCTTGCTTTTAAAGTAAATCCACTTTAAATTAGGGTTTCGCGAAAAAATGCGACCATTTTCGTTCGCAAACCTTTTGCGAAATTTCGCATTTTTTCGCTGTTATGAATTCAACAAAAAATGCGAAAAAAGGGAAATTTGGCGTAAAAATGTTCGCGAAGCTGAAGCTGAATTTTGTCTTTTCTGATGAATTTTTACAAAAATGTTGCATTTTTTATTCCAAATTTCGCATTATTCGTGGAACAGATTGAAGCAAAATTTCACAAAAAAAAACAGAAAACTTTCGTATTTTTCGCGAGCAAACGAAATGCGAAAAAATGCTAAAGTTTTCGCGAAACGGTTTTTCCTTTTCGCTGAAAACCCTAATTTAAAGAGACTTTTGATTTTACTTTAAAGTTTGCAACGATTCACTGCAAAGCACTTTCTAAGAAACTTTTATTGATATTTTTCTATATTTATATTTATTTATATTTTAATTATTGATATAAAGGCTTATGTATGAAATGAAGCAAAGGAACTGCTACGAGAATAAAATTCAATTTAAGAAATAAAAAATGAATAATTTTTTTTTTTTTAAATTTTAATCAAGATTTATAAAAATTCTAATTTTTCCTCTCCACATATATATAAAATGTATTTATACATGTATAAAATGGATGTGATTAAATTCTAATTTTTTATTTTCATTCAATTTAATTTCAGGTTTTTTATCAAAATATTTTTGTTGCTGTTTGTTTGCTAGTTGAGAATTCTATGACAAAGTTTGGTAGTTGTTTGGTTGGAAGGACTCTATCATAGTTTTGTAACTATTTGGTTGAAATTGAAAAGTCTCTGTCATACGTTAGTTAGTAGTTATTTGGTTGAAATGTCTTTTTAATAGTTTGGCAGTTGTTTGGTTGGAATGTCTCTGTAATAGTTTGGCAGTTGTTTGGTTGGAATGTCTCTGTATAGTTTGGCAGTTGTTTTGTTGGAATATTTCTGTAATAGTTTGACAGTTGTTTGGTTGAAATGTCTCTGTAATAGTTTTACAGTTGTTTGGGTGGAATGTCTCTGTAATAGTGTGGCAGTTGTTTGGTTGGAATGTCTCTGTAATAGTGTGGCAGTTGTTTGGTTGGAATGTCTCTGTAATAGTGTGGCAGTTGTTTGGTTGAGAGAATCTGTGACAAAGTTTGGACGGTGCAGTGTATGAGCTTATTGGCAGTTATTTCCAAGTATACTGTATATATTGCACTATTCTATATATATGTATATTGTACATATTGTATATATATTGTATATATTGGATATATTGTATATATTGGACTATTCTATATATATATATATATATATGTATATTGTACATATTGTATATATATTGTATATATTGTATATATTGTATATATTGTATATATTGTATATATTGTATATATTGTATATATTGTATATNATAATAATAATAATAATAATAATAATAATAATAATAATAATAATAATAATAATAATAATAATAATAATAATAATAATAATAATAATAATAATAATAATAATAATAATAATAATAATAATAATAATAATAATAATAATAATAATAATAATAATAATAATAATAATAATAATAATAATAATAATAATAATAATAATAATAATAATAATAATAATAATAATAATAATAATAATAATAATAATAATAATAATAATAATAATAATAATAATAATAATAATAATAATAATAATAATAATAATAATAATAATAATAATAATAATAATAATAATAATAATAATAATAATAATAATAATAATAATAATAATAATAATAATAATAATAATAATAATAATAATAATAATAATAATAATAATAATATTAAAAATAATAATAATAATAATAATATAATAAAATCAATTATGAGTATTAATCTTATCTAAAACCCTTCGATCCTGTACTATGATAATGGAAATGCTAATAATAATCTAAATAATGATTAATTTAGAATTCCATCTTCCTATTATGTTTGTTATTATGTGAATCTTAAACAACAATATTATAAACAACCCTATATAGACAGTACATAGAAGACACCACAGACATTGACAATGACATACACACAGAGAGACACACACACATTGATAGACATAATAACAGACACTGAAAGACACAAATAATAAAAGACATAAACAAACAAACAATAAACACACTGAGATTGACAAAAATTTATCAAAAATTAACAAAGATCATCAAATATTTATAACAGATGACAGCTAAGAGAATCTTCGTAACAGACAGATAATAACCAAACACACAGACAGACAGACAGACATACACCCATATAATTAAAATTATCCTTACTGCTTAGTAAACCTCTACATATATGGTTCGGATTTAAACATAATAGACGAACAAACCTCAGCTTCTGTCAGTCAAAGATTGACTTCTAACAGACACACAATAAGTTATAATAGACTAAGATTAAATTCTGACGGACACACAATCTTGACAGACAAACAAACATTGGCCTCTGACAAACACACATTGAACTTCAACACTCCCACACACCCGTCAGACAGAAGTATTCAATGTGGCTGCATATGGTTAGTGTATATTCTGATCCCAATATCAAATTCCCGAGTTCAATGAACATGTTGTCTCAAAAACTATGAATTTTTGTCCTCATTGCTTAGGATCCGGATCCATTGAACCCGGCTTTTATTTACTCGGGATTCGGATCCGGATCTGAAAAATATGCGGATTTACAGGTCTTACGTTAACTAAAGAAAATTGCACATTAGATTAAAATTTGTTTTATCATAACACCATAGATTAATTTAGATAACAGATAGGACACTATATGTCGTCATTTTAAGAATTATGTGTGTTTTGTTCACACAAATTACATGAATTACAAGACAGAGAGAGAGTGCCTGTTCCACGCTGACCACATGTAAATCCTTTAGGCTTCTTTCTGCCTCAGGTTTTTCGAGATCGAAACACACATAAACTTTAAAAGACATCATCTAGTGTCGTATCTGTTATTTTAATTAATCTATGATAACACCTCTCATTGAAGAGCTGTTTAAAAGATCACAAGTTCGTACCAGTAATGTTGCATAATTTTTGACCTGCTCCTTCTATCATGGTTTACAGTCCTGTACCTTCAATTAACATTTTGTACACCCTTAATGTGAACTGTAATAATAAATACATCATTAAGGGCTAATAATTAAATAATTGTAATAAATTTTTATGACTCTTTTTTTCTTTAATTGATAAAATTGTTAAGACTGAAGAGAATTGTTAACTTAAACAATTGTAAATGAAAATAAAAAATCAGTTGATCATGAAATCTAAACCAGAAACAGTTATTATATTTTTTACTGGCTTTTTTATTTTGATTATAACACAAGGCAAAGTTTAAATTCATAAACCATTTTTTACTTAGATATTTTTTTGTGTAAGGTTTAACCCTTCACCGGTGTGAAGGAGGGGGGGGGGGGGGCTGAATTTTCCTCCATAACTTTATAACAGCTTGCATTAATTTGAATAAGCAGTAAATAAATTTTGTATCTTTGATAACAGGAATGTGTAAAAGTTTCTTAGTTAAAACTATTGACGGTCCTAATTCAGCTGTACCGTACGTACTGCAAGGAGAAGGTAACATTTCTACCGGTACTGTACCGTACGCTCTGCAAACTAAACAGAAGGAGAAGGTAACATTTCTACCGGTACTGTACCGTACGCTCTGCAAACTAAACAGAAGGAGAAGGTAACATTTTTACCGGTACAGTATCGTACATACTGCAAACTAGACAGAAGAAGTTAACATTTCTACCGCTACTGTACTGTACGTACTGCAAACTATACAGAAGGAGAAGGTAACATTTCTAAAGGTACTGTACCGTACTTACTGCAAACTAAACAGAAGGAAAAGGTAACATTTCTACCGGTACTGTACCGTACGCTCTGCAAACTAAACAGAAGGAGAAGGTAACATTTCTAAAGGTACTGTACCGTACTTACTGCAAACTAGACAGAAGGAGAAGTTAACATTTCTACCGCTACTGTACTGTACGTACTGCAAACTAGACAAAAGAAGAAGGTAACATTTCTACCGGTACTGTACCGTACATACTGCAAACTAGACAGAAGGAGAAGGTAACATTTCTACCGGTCCGAATTTCTGACCTCAAAGTAAGATTAAAATAAACTTATAAATGATATACATATTAAAAATTCAAAGCATGATTGCATCTTCTCGATAGCTTTTCAATGAGATGAGTTATGATTAAAAACATATATGATACAGTTTTATTTTAGTTTGACATGTACGGTGGAGTTCCCTCGGTTGTACTGTACGGGGTAGTTGCACAACCTATACCTTATGGTGCCGATGCGCAAACTTCATCTCAAGAAGGTAAAAAACTGTGTGGGTTTATTTCTATTTTCTTTGATTTTAGTTGATTAAATATATTTTGTACAAACAATCTATATACTTTGTTTGTTTTCAATAAATGTCGAAACTGACAAAATTTGTTATGGCAACTGTACATTGACACCTAATGGAAGGTTCATGGAGTTCATGGATGTTCAGATTTTTTTAATTGTCTTAACAAAATTTTGATTTTTTTGGAATCCGCGAAAAAAATGAAGATAAATTTACAAACTTTTTTTGTTACTGTTAAGTAATTTTAAAAGCGAGTTTTTTTTGATAGAAATAAAAGGGTTAATTTTTTAACAAAAAAAATTGAAAATCTATTTGAATTTTTTTACAGGTAAAGTTGAACTCGGATCCGACTATCAGAACCCTGGAGCACCAGGAGGACCTCCACAATCTTTCCAACTTTGTTTTGGGTTGAGAATACTTGTGGGACTTTTGGGACATCCACTGTGTACACCTAACTTATTCGGATAACCTGCTATGTACACCTAACTTATTCGGATAACCCGCTGTACACCTAACTTATTCGAATACCCCGCTATGTACACCTAACTTATTCGAATACCCCGCTTTGTACACCTAACTTATTCGAATACCCCGCTTTGTACACCTAACTTATTCGGATAACCCGATATGCACACTTAACTTAGTTGGATAACTTACTATGTACACCTAACTTATTCGGCTAACCTGCTATGTACACTTAACTTATTAGGCTAACCCGCTATGTACACTTAACTTATTAGGCTAACCTGCTATGTACACCTAACTTATTCGGATAACCTGCTATGTGCACTTAACTTATTCGGCTAACCCGCTATGTCCACTTAATTTATTAGGCTAACCCGCTATGTACACCTAACTTATTAAATATTAGGATAGCCCCGCTATGTACAACTAACTTATTAAATATTAGACTAACCCGCTTTAATCGCCTGCTATGTAGTTTTTATTTTTTTGACTTCAATCTTTCCCATTATTTGGATTATTGAAATTTACTATAGGGAGGGGGGGGGGGATATTGTATTATATGACAAAAAAAATCTTGTATAGATTATTTGTTTGATGTAAAAATTGATCTGAGAAATGATCTTGAACATAATTCTTTATCTTTACACTTCACGACACAACGGAGCCATTTATTACTTGATCTTATCAATATTATGGACAATTTTCTAATTTGAAAATCTGCTCGATTATGAAAGTTCTCTCCATTGTTTCCACAAGCAAAAATCCGCAAGTCCCTTTTAAAAAAATATAAATAATTCATTAAGATGAAGATGATCTTTAATAGCTCTTTAGCTCTTGATTAAACAAATTTGAGGGTACTTTTGTGATTCAGACATTCCGCTCTATTAATAGAGAGTCTAATTTCTTTCAGATAAAGGAATTAAATTTTTGCCACAAACTCAGATTTTCTAATCAATATATATCTTGCAACCTTAGATATAAATTCTGTTTGATCAAATGCGTGACCAAAGCTTGAAATATCAAAGGTTTTCACAACGAGGTTGCAAAGATATGGGGATTTTAACATTTGAGTTTGTGGCAAAGACTCAATAAAGGGCTACAGGGGCCTTTCCTGAAACAGTTAAGAATTCACATCAATTGAAAACTTTTAGAAATAAGAGCAAAATATTTTTTTTCATCGAATTAAGAATAAACTATTTTCAAAAAGTATGTATTTGAGGATTAATCATCTTGAATTATTAATATCAGATTATCGAAACAATTAGTGGATAAGCATTTAGAGTTAAAGCATTTTAAGGTATACAAAACCTGCTTTATTAGACCCTGGCAAAAGATCTTTTTTCAACAATTTTTCCGTTTCGCTCATATTTTTTACACCCTTCAAGTTAGGGTCAATGTGAACTATTAATAATACATCATTAGGGCTAAAAATTAAATAAATAAATAATTTGCATTAGTCTTTAATTGATAAAATCCTAAAAAATAAGATTTAAAACAAGTAAATGTATATTCCTGTCTGGCAATGTGAACAAATATGTGGGTTTGAAAATTTTCAAATTTTTTTTTCAAAAAAGATAAATATGTAATTGTTTTTAAACAAATCTAATTTACTTTCACTACAGTTCTCCAACAGGAGATTTCTAAGAATTTAAGAAATGAAAAAAGGAAAAATAATTCGCCTAAGTGTTAATTTATCATATTCTGTCATTTCTTGACAAATAATATAATTTGTCAACAAGGACATATTTCAAACATTCAAGTTATTTTTTATCAACATTTGGATTTTTGTTATTTTATTACTGTTCAGCTAGTTTTTCCGTTAAGCATTTGATTCAAATGTTTAGAATAATTTTATGAATAAAATGTAGGAAAATAAACAAAAACATAATTTTTTTCATATTTTTTCATATTTTTTAAGGATACAATTTATAAAAAATGCTTAATAAGTCTAAAGAAAAATTTCTTATATAGAAATGATATCAGAGTTTCAATATATTTATATTATTTTTTTTATATTTATTTAGAAATCTTATTCATTAACATCTTTATTATTTACAAAAAAAAATATTCTCATGTGAATACAGATATTACAGAAAAGCTAATCTTTTTCCATTTGTCTAATTATCTAGCCGTTTGCCATGGCTGTCTTTTATGCCTGTCTGTTAAATCTGTCTGGACTGTCTCTTCTGTATGTCTGTTACAGCTGTCTATCTGTTTGTTTGTTCTGTTTGTTTGTTAAAAAAGAATATCTTCTAAGAATTCTGTGTTTGTAATTAATTAAAGTTGAACTTTATATTCTTCTAACATTCTTACTAGAATTATTTAAGTCTTGCATAATTATAATCTGTAAATTATACAGTAGAACACATAAAACTGTGGAATAGGAAAACAATATTATATGTATTTTATGCTGTTATAAAGCAAATAGTTTTACAACTTTTTAAAGAAACTTGCTTTGTGTACAAGATTAGACGGTACAACTGTGTTAAATCACGGGCAGCCGCAGTACATTTGAATTTCCGAGCCGGGTCAACCTTTCCGGTCCCATTTTGTACTGTACCGCACGGACATTGGATTTAATTAAGCAGACAATCAACAGGACTAGCCGGTGCAACAAGGTTGACGCGGTCAGACTATATGCTTCATATATGTTGAATTTACTTTTACTAAAGGGACAGAGGTGCGTGAAATATTTATTGGTCTATTGAGTCCAACTGTTGTCTTCTTAATCTACAATTGTATGGGTCTCATTGGACTGCTGTATTATTAGGCATATGACTTTTTTTCACTGTCATTTAAAAGTCACACACTCTAAAGCAAAAGAAGAAAAGAAATTTGCCAATAACTTCTTAAAAACCAAAGCTAACAACAAGTGCTTTATAGTGCTGAAATGTACATGTATAGGGCTACAGAAAAGCATTTGTAATTGAGAGCGGTAAAATCTAAGCCCAAGGCGTAGAGAACTTTAAAGTTGAACCTGTCTTAAAAATTGATGAGACTGTTTACAAGCAGGCTGAATCTATGTTTGTTTTTAAACACCAGAAGCACGTCAAATTAAAGTAAAAACGTAAAATCTAAACGTCGCAAAGCTTTACCAACAATGTCTCTTGTATTTAACCATATCCTAGAACACTTATTAGAGGACAACTATTTGAAATGTGTTCGTTTTTATCCATTGCTTAAGATCCGCAAGATTTTGACTTCCTGGATCCGGATCCGCAAAAAATATACAGATCCACGGATCCGGATCCAAGGGGGTAAAATATCAACCAAAAACTGCAAAAAAGGTTACTCTTTAAACCCAAATCTGAACTATTGAAAAAAAAGAGAGATTAATTTCCTTATTTCTGAATGGTTCATCAAATTTAACAATAAAATAAGCCAAAAAATAAGACAAAAACTTTGAAAATTCTGCTTTGTTTAAAAGATTTTAGTAAATCTTGAAGAAATGACCTGGATCCGGATCCGAATTCATTTTTTTCTAGTGCGGATTCAGGATCCGGATCCGCTTCCGCATCAAAATTAAATGGATCCAAAGCACTGTTTTATATTAGTATATTCGTGAGAAAAAAAAACCGTTTAAAAATTTTCAACTTTAAAAATGACAATTTTTAACATTTTGTCTAGAAAAAAAAACTCACATAAAATTGTTAATAGTTTTTGTTTTGTTTTGGGCGTTAACAATATCTAAACTGCAGACGAGAATTCATATTTTGTAAATGTTTAGTAATGTGGAATATTTGAATCTATTTGAAATGAAAATTGTAAAATTATACAGACTTTTTCAATTCTTTTGGCTCCAGAGCAAAGTTTGAATAAAACTTTAAAATATATTGGAGTCATAAAAAGTGAAGAAACATCGCGTTTTCAACACACAGATTCAGCCTGCTTATAAACACTGAACAGTCTCATACATATTTAAGACAGGGTCGACTTTGAAGTGTCGGGCGACCCCACCTTGGGATTAGATTTTACCGCTCTACCTCACTTTTGCTTTTCTGTAGCCCTTAACATGTACATTTTAGCACTATTGAGAACTTGTTGTTAGCTTTTGTTTTTAAGAAGTAATTGGCAAAATTCTCATCGATTTTTGCTTTAGAGCGCGAGACCTTAAAATCACATTTAAAGTTTTCTTATTTTCTAAGATCTTTCTTATCATCAAAAAAGAATAAGAAATACTATCTAATTTCTGTTCTTACTCCGTAAGAGAATTGATCAAAATCAAATAAAAAATTGTATAAATTTCAATTTTCACTTTTTTCAAGTTCCCCGAAGATATTTCTTAAATAATTATTTTTCTATTTTTCAACTAGAAACCTAAAGACAGGAAAGAAGTGCAACCGCCTTATGACACGAAAAAACGTGGTTTTGACATCGTTTTTCATTGATCAATTTTCATTCTTCACTTTTCTCACAGTGTCACAGAGTTCAAGATTTTATAACGAACTTTAACTTCGAGATTAGTTCACAAAACTATTTCAGGGAAGTTTCACTTTGTTTAGGTTTACCTCATAGTCACTTAAACAATGTTATTTCGTTCTATAAGAACAATTATTTAAAAATACTTTCTTGTGTATTAATGTTGTGCTTCTATGTTGCTAGTTGAACGAGTACTGTGGTGTGGTTTGATTGAATTTGAAATCAGCTCACAGCTGGCTTTGGGTTGGGATTGGAAGGGGGGGCTCATGGGCAACCCGGGCCGGCGGGCTGCGTACCGGACCGCCAATAGTTCAGAAGTCATCAAGCTGTTCTACACCGGCTTTCCTGTCAGTACGGAATTTTCGTGATAGGTCGTGTTAGTACAGAATATTTGGGCTAGACGACCTGGCTTCCTGGTTGAAGGAGGACTTATTTTTTTCCTTTCCAGGGGAGGGGGGTGGTTCAAAAATAAGAATTATATATTACACTTTCCAAACTTAATTGTATAGTTTAATCCAGTGGGGGACGAACCCCCCCTGCCGCACTCTATCCTCTATGTCCCTGGCTCTTGGCTCCGTGCTGTGTAGAAACAGAGAAGTATATTTCTCAATTAGCCCGATAGGCGTCTCACTTTTGAGTTTATAACAATAAGATAATAAATTGTTTCGGCGTTTTTGAACCAGATTATTAAAAGTTTTGGTTTTAAAATTCATCAGCGATCAATTTTTTAAATAAATCCTATCAAACATAATAACTATTCTCGTGCACATCTAATAAATATGTGACACTGAGAAACAATATTCGCCGAAGTTCCATCAATCATTACGTTATACATGGTTAAGCTAATCTCATTATGTACGTAACGATTGTAGTAAATGCCTACTCTATAACTTATTTTTGAGAGCTCAGATGCAATGCTGAGCTTTTTTAATAATCGGTTCTTCACTATTTTGCGGGGGAGACGGTATACAATCGCTATATGATTACCTCCAAGCCTCCGCCATGCTGTATCCACGTTCCGTATTTTGGTCTCCAATAAAATTATCCACAAAAAAAAAATTTTCAATTAAATAATTATAATTTAAACATGATAAAATAGGTTTGAATGATGCATACACAATTTGTATTAACAAGTCTATTTTTAAAATGAAACTAAGACTTCTAATTTTGGTTTCTAAATGTCATAAAATTCTTATGAATAACTTTTATGAAACTATTGTGTACTTTATCATTTTTACTCACTTCATCGTGAATTTAATAATGAACGTGCTATAAACTAAAATTATCTGCACATTTTTGCAGGTGTGCTATAAAGTTTTGATTGGTTCCCAGATTTTCTCAAATTTTTTTTTGGATATTTACAAAATATTTTTTTTCGATTAAATGAAAATAAAATTAAAATCAACTTTATTTAGACTTCTTTTTTTTCCAAAGCTTATTTGATCTAGAAATAGCCATTGAAATAAGACAAGTACACAAACGTTTCATAAAATTACCTATAACACTATTATTTTGGAACGACGTCATAGAAAGTTTTTGTACTTAAATTTTTTTTCTAAATCTCGAAGGTTCTCGCCTTTTTAGACTTTATTTCGTCCCGCGCTAAAGCTCGGGACAAAATTAAATCTGAAAAGGCTTGAACCTTCTCGATAAAGAGGAAATTTCTGTCCAAAAACTTTATAGCACTGCGAACCAAAATAACAGTGTTATAAATATTATTGTAGTTTTATATAAAGTTAGAGAAATTTTATATTATTTCACGGGTGTACCATCTACGAATTGAACTATATGAGCACCAATTCACATATCAAAATAGTTTTTGTTAAATAATTTGTGATTATATCGCATGCTTTGTGTGTAGCAATTACCTACTCCATAACAATTTACTCGAGACATATCTTTCCAGGTCTATTCGTTACCACAATCAACCAGGACTATAGCCCAAGCTGCATAGGTTTATACCAATTGTCTAGGTACAACCTTCGCTTGAAAGTTTCAACAAGAACAAAATCTTTGTTGCAAGCTTACTATGCTTCTGATAACGATATCAAAAGCCATGTCTCTATCAACTACTTTACTTCTTAGTTCATGGTAAAATTTGGTTATTAACAGCGTAATTATAAGTTAGGTGCTGAATATCTATATAAAAATCACATTATGGGTATTATATTTATTATATCTAGGAACATATGGAATGGGTTAATTGCCTTACAGGATTTGCGTAGTTACTATATGAACGAATTACAGCGTAAATTACAATAGGCTCAAAGTTTTTCTATGTGTGTACATTTTTCACAAGAAAATAATAAAATGACCAAATAAATGAATTAATATTTGAAATTTGTAGATTAAACGATTCTTTAAACTATTGTGAATTCTACAATGAAGAGATATATTTAGATTTTATGGTTGATTAGGCTATTAAAGATGAATAAAAAATAAATACAGCAGCAAGCAGAGATCAAAATGAAAGGTGCTCAGACCGCATGGCAGAGGCTTGGTGATAAAGTGAGAGGCAGGGGGACGGTTTTGTGGGGCTCATGGCGGCTCTGCACCACGTCCCTTGTTTATCTGAATTGGCACTTCAACCAACACAATTAGGATGGAAAAACGAGGATATCTCCATAATTACTCAATTGAAGATCTATAGGGAAATTTTGCAAATCAGATATCAATCTTAAAGAAATGAGGGTCTTAATTTAAATTAGGTATACAACAACAACATTTTAAACTATTGTCTGATCAACAATGATGGAATTATCACTATTTCTTAAAATCTAGTATTTTCAAATTGCGGTTCTCTATACAAAAAAGGGACTTGTGGATTTGTCCATTAGCCCTTGATCCAATCAGGGTTTAGTCATGTGTTTGTTGTCTATTCTGAACCAATAGAAAACATACAAAATCAAGTGTTTTGGAAAGAAATATTAAAAAACTTCCAAAAATAGAGGACACTTCAGACTTCAGAGACGACTGTACAGAATTTAAAATGTCTTTTGTCATATATTCATGATTGCATGTATGAACTCTAAATTTGTTTCTGTCTTTTACAAACCATTAAAAAGCTATCAAACGAATATGTGGAATATCTATAAAAGATCTTTTAAAGAAGATAAATAGGTTATAGTTATCAAATATGATAATGAGTTAGAAGTTTGACAGGTTCAGTTTCAGAATGTTCCTTGATTTGAAACTGAGATTTTGCTGCAAACTCAAATATTCTAATCCCTCAATCTTTGCATTGAGTGGTGTAAACCTTTGATATTTCAAACTTTTTTACCAAAATAATTCAAAGTTTGAACTGAATTGAACTAACCATAGAAGAATACAATTTCTACAATAACTCTTTTGGTTTATTATTCCTGACTCCTGTGATAATAATATTCGCCAATCTTTCTTTTCATTCTGCAGGGGGCCCACCCTCTCAGGTGCTAGGGGTGGGCTCGCACCCGGCAGCCCCCCCCATAATTGCGCTTCAGTCAAATTGTATTGCATTAGAATAACATAACAAATAAATTTAAATAAATTTAAAGATTTAAAATTTAAAAGTATCTAATTTGGAAATTAATTATTAAAACAACGGTAGTGCAAAAAATGTACGTATAATTAATATCATCAGGTAGGGACATTATTGCGCTAATAATAAAAGATTTGATCACACGGTTTAGTTAAACAGCTTCTAAATATCACTTATGAATGAAACCTTAGCCGGTAGTTAGCACACATTTCAAGTCAATGTATGAGGCCTGAACCTATCAAAACACTATAACATATTACACTACACAAAGAAAATAATGATAGAAAATTTCTTAGATTTTTAAAATATAGATTTATATAATTAAAATACCAACGTGAAACTGTGGAATTCCAACTTAAATAAAATTTTAGAAATTATTTTTATTTTAATATATGTTATGGAAATTATATCTTTATCCGAATTGTTTGAAACTGACCAAATATTTGTTATTTTAAAGGATCAAAACTCAGTCAGAGTGACACCTCGTGATTACTAAATAAACTAAATACTTTAAACAGGGATTCAATTTACTATTATTATCATCATCAAAATAATTAAAAAATTATTAATTTTACCATTTGTTATTATTATTATTATTTGCTTTTGTATATTGTTAATATTTTTTCAATTATTATATTAATAAATTATAATTTGATACATATTGTTTATCCTTATGGTCTTGCTATGTCTTCTCTAGTTCTGCATAAATTGGTTTCTGACAGGAACTCCACTCCGGTTTTCTTTTTTCTTATTCAATATCTGTTGTGCTACATGTGTATGTACACACCAAGATTTATTACATTGTGCAGTGTCTGTGAATCTAAATACGTTATTAAATAGCTACGCAAAACATTTATTGGATTAACCTAACCTAGCTACGTCTGTAGATAACTACCTCAAACCTGTTTTGTGATTAGCTTAACTACGCTTGTATGTAACAATGCAAAACTTTTAATTACATTCATTAACTTAACCTGTAACATAGAAATCAAAAGAAAGGTCAGTTGGAATAGACTCCGCTTTGATTACAGTGTGAGAGTAATTATTCTTGGTTAGCAAACCTGAAGGGCCCTGAATCAGTTTCTTGAAATATAGATATTGATTGGGAATTACATTGAGTTGTATCTTGTAAGACAGGTTCCTGAGAATACAGACTGAGTTGTATCTGGATTGATATTGACTATGATATTTGTGTGAACCTTGAGTTCCTGATGAAGTTATATCTTGTAATACAGATACCAGAGAATACAGACTGAGTTCTATCCCGATTGATATTGACTATAGTATTTTTGTGAGCCTTGATTTCCTGATTTGTTGTATCTTGTAAGACAGATACCTGAGAATACAGAATGAGCTGTATATGGATTGATATTGACAATGGTATTGGTGTGAACCTTGAGTTCCTGATTGAGTTGTATCTTATAAGACAGATACCTGAGAATACAATGAGTTGTATCCTGATTGATATTGACAATGGTATTCATGTGAACCTTGAGTTCCTGATTGTGTTGTATCTTATAAGACAGATACCTGAGAATACAATGAGTTGTTATCCTGATTGATATTGACTATAGTATTTGTGTGAATCTTTTTTTTACATTAAAATCTTATTTTTTATAGGGATAATGAAAATCTAATTTTGTTTGAGACATTTAAAATTTTGACAACTCATAAACCTTTCCTGGAGCCATGTCAGGTCCCACACAAAATTTCGGCCCAATCGGTACAGTGGTGTTGACGTTTATGTGATACAAACAAACAAAAATATACCCAAATAGACTAGCAACGTATGTAAATGGATCACTGCCGAACTTCTCTTCTAGGTCTGTCATGAGTTACTGAAATTAATAAAAGTTAAGATAAAGGGTATAATACAAGTATTCTCTTCTCCTGCCAATATATTGGAGATATGATATCATAATAATAGTGATGATAATATTACTAATAATAATATTCAGAGCTAGTTTTAATAATAATAATAATAATTATGATAATAATAATAATAAAATGTTAATGATAATAATAATAACAATCATAATGATATTAATATATACCTTTTTAGATTATATTTTGTCCCGAGCTTTGTATGAACCAAGTTCAATACTGCGTAGAAATTGTAAGAATTGAGGAATTGGAGAATATATATCATCTACCGGGGTTCACATACACTTTATATTTGGCAATGTTTTGATCAATTTCAGAAAATATATGATAATAATAGTATCTTTAGTTGTGCAAGTTGTGATAGTTATGCATTTAGGTACCTTCCCACCTACCAGCCTGAGTGTTGTCCGGTATATGGAGTTACACCGATATGTATGACAATGTCAAAAAGAGCAAATAAAATGCTTTTTTTCAAATTAATTTTCACATTATTTTGTTAAAAATTGATAAATATAAATCATAAGCCATTTTCAATCTATATATGAGGTGTGTGCAGGATCAATTGAGTGATGTAATATGTAAAATCTGTCTGCTGCAGTATAGAAGGTGTCTAGTGCATACACAGAAACCACGCAGACTGATTTACGAGATACGCATACAACAGACCCTATTTGCATCTTACTAGTTACAACATAGTACATACAGGTTTACAGATATAGGGTTTGCTGAGATATGTGTTACAAGGCTTCTCTGCAGATATCGTCAATTTCACATTGGTTGCGTATCTGCTGAATGTAATCAATTTAAACCTGCTATTTTAATACAAAATTTTAAATATATACAGATTTTCGAATAAATTGGACACAGTTTTGTATCAATTTCTCAAGACAGGAAGATCAGATAGCACTCTTATGGATCTCGATCAACTTCTGAAATGCTTCAGCCTTTACCCCCTTTCATTTTTCCTTTACATTCCCTTTTAAACCCTCATTTTTTTGAGGTGGATATTCGATTTACAACATTCCCCTTTAAATCTTTAATTGAGTTTTTCCATCCTAAATGTTTTGAATTCCATGAATTCCGATCTTTGTCTGTGGTGCATAAAATTCGCAAATAATTTTCACAAATAAACCAATAGAATGTAATTAAGAAAGAAAAATTAGGATATTTTCATAATTTTTGCTCAAACAAAAAGTTTGAAGGGTTGTGAATCATGAATGCCAATCTTAAATGTAAAGGTATATTTGAAATCAGATGTACATTCTCTTTAAAAAAAAAGAAGTAATGAATAAGCAGCGGCAGTAAGATGGCGGCCCTGGATAGAAGTGTTTTTAAATTGTAAAAGTCAGAACACTAAAATATGCATAAAGCTAAAATATACCTTTTATCCACTTACACTATACAGCACTATATATGAGAAATATAATGTACATATCACAACAAATTTACCTAACAACATCAGACATAAAAATGGACATAGGAAAGAGGTGTCACGCAAAACTAACAGGATAAAAATGTGCCCGGCAGAGTTGTCACATTAGAATAACAGGATAAAAATGTGCCCGGCAGAGTTGTCACATTAGACTAACAGGATAAAAATTTGCCCAGCAGAGGTGTCACGTTAACCAAAAACAAGATAAATATGTGCATGGCAGAGTTGTCATGTTAGACTAACAGGATAAAAATGTGCCCAGCAGAGGTGTCACGTTAACCAAAAACAAGATAAAAATGTGCATGGCAGAGGTGTCACGTTAGATTAACAAGATGAAAACGTGCCCGGCAGAGGTGTCACACAAGATGAAAACGTGCCCGGCAGAGGTGTCACATTAACCAAAAACAAGATAAAAATGTGCATGGCAGAGGTGTCACGTTAGATTAACAAGATGAAAACGTGCCCGGCAGAGGTGTCACGTTAACCAAAAACAAGATGAAAACGTGCCCGGCAGAGGTGTCACGTTAGATTAACAAGATGAAAACGTGCCCGGCAGACCACTTCCATGAGGTTGCATAATTCGTACCACTGGTTTTTTAAAGAGATGTTTTACTTCCACTCTTTTAATATAATTTCTCTAATGTTTTATAAAGAGATGTTTTACTTCCACTCTTTTAATATAATTTCTCTATGGTTTTATTCAGAGATGTTATACTTCCCATCTTTTAATATAATTACTCTATGGTTTTATACAGAGATGTTATACTTCCCATCTTTTCATATAATTACTCTATGGTTTTATAAAGAATGTTTTACTCCAACTCTGTTAATATAATTTCTAAAATGTTTTAGAAAAAATGTTTCACTCTAACTCTGTTAATATAATTACTCTATGGTTTTAGAAAGAATATTTTACTTCAACTCTGTTAATATAATTACTCTATGGTTTTATAAAGAATGTTTTACTTCAACTCTGCTAATATAATTTCTCTATGGTTTTAGAAAGAATATTTTATTTCAACTCTTTTAACATAATTTTTCTATGGTTTTATAAAGAATATTTTACTCCAACTCTGTTAATATAATATCTCTATGGTTTTAGAAAGAATGTTTTACTCCAACTCTATTAATATAATTTCTCTATGGTTTTAGAAAGAATATTTTATTTCAACTCTTTTAACATAATTTCTCTATGGTTTTTATGAAGAATATTTTACTCCAACTCTGTTAATATAATTTCTCTATGAATACTAAATAGAGAAGAATGAAACCTGGAATAATATTTATTTTCAAATATGTGAAAACAAAAGGCAAATAATTGGTATTGAGGCTCAATAGAGGTAAAAAGAACCAACAAAAGCGTATATATACAGGGTGTCCCAGAAAAAATGACCTTGATATGTTGACCCTCTTTATCACTGAAAATACCCCGCCCAGAGACAAAATTTACGCAATAAATGCAGAAAAGTCCTAATTTTCAATTGACCCTTTTTTGGGATTCATCCTGTGAAGAGACAAACAGAAAAAATGTTCAAACTAAAAAATGGCCACTGAAGACCCAGTTGCAACCATTATTACTGAACAAAAAAAGCCTCCAAAAATAAAATGGTTTAGAACCTTCTAGAAGAAAAGAAAGATGAACTATCGAAGAAATAGCTCATTAAAGGGCATTAAAGGTACTGTAGACGTAATTTCAAGTTGCTCTCGTTGCAACTCACGGGCAGCCGTAGTACATTTGAATTTCCGAGCCGGGTCAACCTTTCCCATCCCAGTTTGTACTGTACCTAGCAGTATTAACAGGACTAGCCGGTGCAACAAGGTTAAGGCGGTCAGACTTTGTGCTGCTTTATATAGATTGAATTTACTTTTACTAAAGGGGCAGAGGTGCGTGAACTGCACTGAACCTTAGTTTAGGCAAAAATGATGGAGTTATCCCTGCTTTTCACTCCTGTATGCCGAGTCCATTAGCGCCTAATCCACTCAGGGTTTAGTCATGTGTTTGTTGTCTACTCTGAACCAATAGAAATAGTATGCTGGTAACATCTATCTTTCTATCTATATCATTATCCAATCAGAGTTATGAATCCTTCAATCATTCAGTAAATGGAAATATTTAATTCTACTGAAACTATGGTGCTTTTTCTATCTGGTTCTCTGAAAAAGTGACATGCAGCAGAGAAAGAAAATGGAGGATTTTTTTTAAATAATCCCCGTATTGTCAATATTATAACTTACTAAATGGTACCGCTGTGAATTGTCAAATAATCTACAGATGTCAATACAATATATAAAGACAACTGTATTGTCAATATTATAACTTGCTAAATGGTACCGCTGTGAATTGTCAAATAATCTACAGATGTCAATACAATATATAAAGACAACTTTTCTTTTTAAGTTTTGATTTATAACAAGATTCTCAAATTACAAGTTTACCATCTAGCCCAAGGCAACCTGTTATTTGACAAACTCTCTTTGTTTCCATGTTTATGTGTATCCATGCATGTTTAAAAGCTTGGAAGAAATAAAAAATTGAAAATGAAAGTCATTATATTAATATATACGACGACGAGAGTATATAATAAGAAATATATATTTATTTCTCCACTCTGCTTCAGAAATTATTTAGATTTTCTTAGAAAGTTTCTTTTTCCGGGAAAAGACATTGGATAAGAAATATTAATGGTTTGGAAGAGTCTCTGTTTTTCAGATTAGAAACAGACCACCACACAGATAGATAGACAGATAGATAGATTGACTCAAAGCTACACAGATAAATACATAAATACACAGATAGATAGATAGATGCAAAGCTACACTGATAGATACACAAATACACAGATGGATGGACAGATAGATAGATAGATGCAAAGCTACACTGATAGATACACAAATACACAGATGGATAGACAGATACAGAGAAAGATACACAGATAGAAAGATAGATACATAGAGAGAAATACAGAAGCACAAATTTCCAGAGATATATATATATATATATAGATAGATACATAGATAGATAGACAGACACACAGATAGAAAAGCAATAATTTAGCCCGTGAGAGAAAAACGTATGAAGTGTTTTTTTTCAACACCCTTTTATATACCAGTAACTGAACTTAACGTTTCTTTTCTTTTTGAAATTATCGACCTAGCTATATTGTACAATTCATTTTAAGACAAGAAGAATATTTTAATGTCCTTGACACCATAGCTTTAGTAGAAGTAAATATTTCCATTTACTGTTATAGCGCCGATATAAGGATTTATCTCTAATTGGATAATGAGATAGCTAAAAAGATTGATGTTACCGCCATGCAATTTCTATTGGTTCAGAAATGATCGATAATAGCTAGTTGCTTCTCTAGCTTAGATTTAAAATTTGAGAAAAAACAAATTTATTTATGAACAATTCTAAAATTTTTGTTCTTCACAATAGCTGTTTAATAACAGGAGTTTTGATTGAAAACATTTAAGATTTCGATCACCCTTTTACCCTCTTATCTGCGATTTTTTTGTCTACATAAATGCCCCTCTCTTGATGACACCCCCCTCCCCCTTCACTACCTTTCACCTTTTCATTTCATATTCTTTGCTTTTTCACATAACTTGCTTTCACATTTAAAAATTGTTCCATACAAAAATATTTAATTATTTAATATTAATCCTATCCCC